>NW_015177020.1:469949-484252 GCF_001447785.1 Gekko japonicus | reverse complement strand
GGGAGTGGGGGAAGGGAGCAGGGGTGTGGCTTGTCTCAGGCAAATTGTTTCCCCAGCATTTCTCAAGCCCTGCCAAAAAGAGACTGGTGAATGTAAGACACCAACACAGCTAGCGTCTGGGGTCTGAGTCCTTCCACTATCCCAGAAAAGCTCCCCCACACAAACAAACCTCTGGTCTTGTGTTCCCAAAGCTGCCGAGATTCATAAATATTAAAGTACCGTGAGCTCGACACTCACCAAAGATTTAATACAGTGCCGCCGTGCCGCCCCTCAAGGGGTTAAAGCCCCCCTGCCGTGTGGATATTATTGCCAGTGAGGTGGCACGGAGCCATCGCCGTATAATCTGATGAACTCTTTTATTAAATTTCACAGGCCTGTCTTCTTTATTAAAATCTCCCAGAATGCATAGGGTTCCTGTCATATCAAACACAGAAAGTAAAAAAAAGAGAGTGGTTTATTTTTTTTTTTATTCCTTTCAAGGTATTGCCAGAGATACGATCCCTGTCAGGAAAAGTTGGCCAGCCAAGCTATGGGACAGGCTGGACTGGAGCCATCTTAGAAGGCCCCGGTTCATTTTAAACGGAAGGCTCTGAACCCACACTTACACACAACAGGGTTGCCAGCCTCCAGTTGGTGGCTGGAGAGCTCCCACTGTTACAACTCATCTCCAGCCAACAGAGATTAGTTCCCTTAGAGAAAATGACCGCTTTTGGAAGGTGGACTCTATGACATAATGCCACATTGATTTCCCTCCTCTCCCTAAACCCTGCCCTCCTCAGACTCCACCAACCCTAACACACAAGGTGCTTGCTTATTTGTACACAAATCCCTCTGTTTGACTCAGCGTTCTAAATGTTTGGACTTAAGACTGGGGGGGGGGGCGGTCTGTCAGGGCTGGACTTTGGGATGAGGCTCATAGGCTCAGCGGGGTAGGGGAGGCAAATGCAGGTTGCAGCTAGCAAGCCTTACCGGGGACAGTGGGACTTTTTTGTTGTTGTTCAGTCGCACAGTCGAGTCCGACTCTTTGTGACCCCATGGACCAGATCACGCCAGGCCTTCCTGTCTTCCGCCATCCTCTGAAGTTGGCTCAATTTCATGTTTGTTGCATCTATGACACTGTCTAACCATCTCATCCTTTGCCGTCCCTGTCTTCTTTGACCTTCAATCCTTTCCCAGCATCAGGGTCTTCTCCAGTGAGTGCTCCCGTCTCATTGGGTGGCCAAAGTATTTGAGCTTCAGCTTCAGTATCTGGTCTTCCAGGGAACAGTCAGGGTTGATTTCTTTTAGGATTGACTGATTTGATCTTCTTGCAGTCCAAGGGACTCTCGAGAGTCTTCTCCAGCACCATAGTTCAAAAGAATCTGAGTAAATGTGCATAGAACCACCATGCATATTTTGATAGATGGGATGAGACATGTCTTTTAAGCATACATCATAGAATCATAGAATGTTGGAGTTGGAAGGGACCTTGCAAGTCATCTAGTCCAACCCCCTGCACTCTGCAGGAGCATAGCCGAAAGATAGCCCTACAACATACCCGAAAGATGGTCGTCCAGCCTCCACTTGAAAATGTCCAGTAAAGGAGCATCCACCACCTACTGAGGCAGTCTGTTCCACTGCTCAACCACTCTTACAGTTAAGAAGTTTCTCCTGATATTTATTAGCCTTGAGAAAGACAGGAGCGCTCCGTCTATGAACTTCAGCTGCTTAATGTGCCTCTCGTAGGACCAGCAACAAACATCAATTAAAAGATCAATGTAGCCACAAAAGAAAGCTTTCCCCCTTTAGAAGACTTTCAAGCAAGGAGAAGCGGGCGTATAATTCTAGAAACTCCCGTTGGGGTTTGACTTTGGTGGAAAAAAGGATGTAAATGACTGATAGTTATTATACTGAGTGAATTAATTATTATTGTTGATATTGCATGTTTTAGGATATTATAAACAGCACACAATGCACTTTATAAGATGGAACAAATAGAACACATTAATTTATAAAAATAGATTTTTGCAGTGTATATATTCATGTCAGGGGTCATTTCGTAGAAAAAGTGGTGCAGGAGCTCATTAGCATAACTTATTAGCATAACTTATTTGCATATGCCACACCCCCTGACATCACCGGAAGTGTGTCAGAAGGCAACACGCACCGCTCAGGCTCCACTGGACTGTTTTGGACTGCTAGCTATTGGGGGGGGGGAACACATGCAGATCTGTCCTCGCAGAGGAGGGAGAGCTTGTACCTGAATAAAACTTGGTCTGAAAGGTGCCACTGGACTGTTTTGGACTGGGGGGCCGGGGGGAGTTCTGCAACTTACCTGGCTGCTTCTTGCTCTGACTGAGGGCTGCTGGGAGCAGGGGGTGGGGCTTGTTGCATGTGCCCGCCCCCTGGGCTCTTTACTGCCGGAGCTCCGCTCCTGTGCGCTCCCGCAGGAAATGACCCCTGTTTATGGTTTGACTCCTCTAACACTGCAGCTCGGGTTGCTACGACCTCTAGGTGGTGGCTGGAGACCTCCTGGGATTACAGCTGATCTCCAGGTGACAGAGATCGGTTCCCCTGGAGCAAATGGCTGCTTCGGAGGGTGGACTCCATGGCATTGTACCCTCCTGAGGTAGTCTCCCCTCCTCAAACCCTGCCCCCCAGGCTCCACCCCCAAAATCCTCTAGGTATTTCTCAATCAAGAGCTGTGCCACTAGGTATTCTTCCCCTCCCCCCACCAATATTATAATTTTTCTTCCCGCTGTGAACAAGGCTCTTATGAGCCTTCATGGCCTAGGATCATCCACATATCTAAACAGGGTTACCAGTTCGTTCCCCTGTGGAGGAAGAGGACCCCCACCCCCAGGATCTCCTGCCTCCAGGTCCCATTTCCTGTTGTCGCTCTATGCAGCAGTGGGAGGGGGGAAAACAGTGCTGGGCCTATGGTGTGATGTCACTACCAAGGAATCTGGGAAGTGACATCATGCCTCTCTAGGAATCAACAGAAACTCTATCATAAAACCATACAGTCTTCAGCGATTCCTAGACAGCACTGACATCATTTCCAGGTTTTCCCCAGAAGTGACATCACATAATGACTGACAGCTGCCTCCCAATGTCCCCACTCACCTGGTCTCCTGCAATCCTATATCAAAACACCTGGCAACCCTATATATAACAAACTATCTCTGCCCATATTTATTTATCTCATTGTGCACCAGTTGGCCCCCCCTGCCAAATTACCCTGGTCCTTGCTGGTGATTCGCACGCTGGTGAGAGAAAAATGTGGGAGGGACAGCAGTGTCACAACATCAACTGTGGCACAAAACCGGAAGTGATGTCATCACATTGGGGTGACACTCTAGGAAGCTTTGGGCAAATCCCAGAGTGTTGGCTTGACATGATGACATCACTTTCACTTTTGTGTGGTGAGTGACATTCCACACTAATGCAACACATGTGCCCACTCCCCAGTTCCTTCCAGTGGGTTGGCAACTGGCAAACCTAGGCTCCCTGCTACTAATTCTCCCCTCTTCCACTTAAGATAGCCTGCCTGGCATCAACTAGAGCAGGGGTCCCAGACCTTTCTGAGCCTCCGGGCACCTGTATCATTCTGACACAGACTGGTGAGCACAGCCACAAAATGGCCATCACAGGAGATGCAACCCGCCATAGAATGTCAGGGAGACGGTTATGTACCACCTAATGCAGTTCTGCTGGGCTTGCAAGACAGACATGTTCCACCAGGCCAGAGGAGGAGGAGGAAGAGGAAGAGATTGGATTTATACCCCGCCCTTCACTTGGAGTCTCAGAGCGGCTTACAATCTCCTTCCCTTCCTCACCCCACAACAGACACCCTGTGAGGTAGGTGGGGCTGAGAGAGCTCTTTGGAGGACTGCTCTTGAGAGAACAGTTCTGAGAGAACTGTGACTGACCCAAGGTCACACCAGCAGCTTCATTTATTTATTTATTTATTTATTTATTGAATTTGTACCCCGCCCTCCCCCGTAGGGCTCAGGGCGGCTTACATGGCAAGAAACTTGCTTATAAAACATCAAATACTATAAAGATTTAAAAACAATATAAAGTTTAAAACCCACTCACACAGTAAAGTGCTCAGACTATGTAGAGGAGTGGGGAATCAAGCCCAGTTCTCCCAGATCAGAGTCTGCCGCTCTTAACCACGACACCAAATTGGCTCTCTGCAACAGATTTCCATGTAGCCTGACTCCTTCTTTCCTTCTCCCCCCACAGGGACGGGACATTCGACTGTGCGCCTCATGCGCCATCTGCAAACTGTTAGTTAAGCTGTTAAGCTTATTTTAATTATTCTAATTCTTTAAATTTAACCCAACTGTGAATCTGGTTATTGGAACTGTTGTTCCCCGCCCTGAATCCTGTATATGAGGGAAGGCAGGTTATAAGTTGAATGAAATAAATAATAAACACCTCTAATGGTAACTCTTCAACATTGCAGGTAGACGTTTTGCTTAACAGGATGGATTTTAAAATTCACATCTTGTTTTGAAACATTTTCTTGCGTCTACAAACAGCTTACCAGTTGCCCACTGAAGAGCCTTGCGCTGTGGTGGCAGGTGATCCCAAAGAAACATCTAAAAAATGTTCAGCCAATCAGAAGCCTTCCTAGGCAAAAACACCACATGCCCCCCCCCTTTGGTGGAAAAAAGGATGTAAATGACTGGTAGTTATTATTCTGAGTGAATTGATTATTATTGTTGATATTGCATGTTTTAGGATATTATAAACAGCACACAATGCACTTTATAAGATGGAATAAAAAGAACACATTAATTTATAAAAATAGATTTTTGCAGTATATATATTTATGGTCAGGGGTAATTTCATAGAAAAAGTGGTGCAGGAGCTCATTAGCATAACTCATTAGCATAACTTATTTGCATATGCCACACCCCCTGGCATCACCGGAAGGTTGTCAGAATGCAACACACCCCGCTCAGGCTCCACTGGACTGTTTTGGACTGCTAGCTATTGGGGGGGGGGGGACAAGCAGATCTGTCCTCACAGAGGAGGGAGAGCTTGTACCTGAATAAAACTTGGTCTGAAAGGTGCCACTGGACTGTTTTGGACTGGGGGGCCTGGGGGAGTTCTGCAGCTTACCTGGCTGCTTCTTGCTCTGACTGAGGGCTGCTGGGAGCAGGGGGTGGGGATTGTTGCATGTGCCCGCCCCCTGGGCTCTTTACTGCCGGAGCTCCGCTCCTGTGCGCTCCTGCAGGAAATGACCCCTGTTTATGGTTTGACTCCTCTAACACTGCAGCTCGGGTTGCTACAACCTCCAGGTGGTGGCTGGAGACCTCCTGGCAGGTGCTCCCAAAGAAACATCTTAAAAATGTTCAGCCAATCAGAAGACTTCCTAGGCAAAAGCACCACATGCCCCCCTTTCCTAAAAACATTTGGTGGGTACCAGGAAAGCTGACAGTGTGTGCCATGGTGCCCCTGGGCACCACGTTCGGGACCCCTGAATTAGACACTGCTCCTTTTCTATGAAAGCTCCTGCTTTGTGGAATGGGCTCACAGGATGCCATCACCTGAAATGTTTAGGCAGTGCAGCAAAACCATTGCATTTTCTGGGGCTTTTAACTGGGTATAAGACTCCAGGTATCTTTGGAGCTGCGGTGGCTCAAGTGGTTAAGACGCTGAACTGCAGGCTATGGAAGGTCAGTAGTTCAGCAGTTCGAGACCCGAGTTGCCGCATGATGGAGTGAGCTCCCATCTCTATTTCCAGCTCCTGCCAGCCTAGCAGTTCGAAAGCAAGAAATTGCAAGTAGATAAATGGGTACCACTTCGGTGGGAAGGTAACAGCGTTCCGTGCACCTTGGTGTTTAGTCATGCTGGCCACATGACGACGGAAACGTCTTCGGACAGCGCTGGCTCTTCAGCTTTGAAACGGAGATGAGCACCACAACCCTAGAGTCCGATTCGACTGGCTTTCGAGCAAGGGAACCTTTACCTTTACCTATCTTTGAATAGGGAGGAGGGTCTTTGGAGTTTGATTTTAATTCTGTATTTTGAAAATTTATCTGCTGTCTGAAAATGATTGGTCATAAATCTGAAATCTAAAACTCTTTGATCTCAGATAATAAGCATGAGGGCACAGTCGTTTAAGATATTGTCTCATTGGTATCATGCGCCATATCAGTTATCATGAATCTTTACATTGTACTTGCTGGCAAGGCTGCGGGAAGGTAGGGACATACATGCATTGTTGGTGGCAGTGTGAGACAAGTAAGAAGTTCTGACAGACAATTTTGGATCAAACGTACCCAATCACTGGCTATGTTATCCCTTTTACACTGGTAGTGTAGTTTTTGAATTATTGGCAAGACGATGAAGTCCCAAAACCAAGAAAAGAGCTGATTTCACTACATCTAGTAGCCACTAAAACATCAATAGCTGCCACCACATGGAAATGCTCACATGCCTCTATGCTATCCCTATGGTATTGTAAGATATGGGAGATGTTTATATTGGAAAGAACTACCTGTAAGGTGAACCAACTTGAATCTAATTCACCTCATTCTGATTTCGTTGAAGTGTGGTCTGTTACATTAAATGACTTCTTGTGGGTGGAAGCAGTTCCCCAAAACATGGAGTATTTAACTTTACTGTAATGTGAACTATGCATGGAAGTTATAAGTTATGAGTACTGGTACTGCCTGTTTCTTTTAATCTTCATTTCTGGAATGTTGTGTTTGTGGAATTGTGTTAAGTATGTTGCTCTAACTGTATTATTTGTTGTTCAGCCGCACCGTCGAGTCCGACTCTTCGCGACCCCATGGACCAGATCACACCAGGCCTTCTGGTCTTCCGCCGTCCTCTGACGTTTGCTCAACTTCATGTTCGTTGCATCTATGACACTGTCTAACCATCTCATCCTTTGCCGTCCCCATCTTCTTTGACCTTCAGTCTTTCCCAGCATCAGGGTCTTCTCCAGTGAGTGCTCCCTTCTCATTTGGTGACCAAAGTCTTTGAGCTTCAGTTTCATTATCTGGCCTTCCAGGGAACAGTCAGAGTTGATTTCTTTTAGGATTGACTGATTTGATCTCCTTGCAGTCCAACGGACTCTCAAGAGTATTATTTATAAAATGTTAAATTTAAAAAAAATTAAGCTGCCTTGAGCCACAAGGATATCATTTTTTTTAAGGATATAAGGATAACAATATTTAAGGCTATAAGGCCAGAAAGCTTTTGATAAGGTTCCTTATCAAAGGCTCCTAAGTAAGCTCAATAGTCACAGGATAAAAAGACAAGTCCTTTTGTGGATCAAAAACTGACTAATTAATAGGAAACAGAG
Organism: Gekko japonicus; assembly: GCF_001447785.1. NCBI lineage: Eukaryota > Metazoa > Chordata > Lepidosauria > Squamata > Gekkonidae > Gekko > Gekko japonicus. Next base: position 476,943 of record NW_015177020.1, on the reverse strand, counting down.
AGTGAGTAAAAATGGGCAATTTTCTCAGTGGAGGGTGGTAAGTAGTGGGGTACCGCAGGGATCAGTACTTGGTCTGATGCTTTTTAACTTGTTTATTAAAGATTTGGAGTTGGGAGTAAGCAGTGAAGTGGCTAAATTTGCAGGTGACACAAAGTTGTTCAGGGTGGTGAGAACCAGTGAGGATTGTGAGGCACTCCAAAGGGATCTGTCAAGGATGGGCAAGTGGGCGTCAATGTGGCAAATGGGGTTCAATGTGGCCAAGTGCAAATTGATGCACATTGGAGCCAAAAATCCTAACTATAAATACATGTGGATGGGGTCCAAACTGGCAAAGACTGACCAAGAGAGTGATCTTGGGGTCGTAGTAGATAATTCACTGAAAATGTCGAGACAGTGTGTGACTGCAATGAAAAAGGCCAATGCTATGCTGGGGATTATTAGGAAGGGAATTGAGAACAAATTAGCCAGTATAATAATGTCCCTGTATAAATCAATGGTGCAACCTCATCTGGAGTACTGTGTACAGTTATGGTCACCACACCTCAAAAAGGACATTCTAGCATTAGAAAAAGTACAGAAAACGGCAACTAGAATGATAAAAGGGTTGGAACACAACTAGAAGAAAGAATGATAACTAGAAGAATGACAACTAGAAGAAAGAATGATAAAAGGGTTGGAAAGAAGAATGATAAAAGGGTTGGAACACAACTATGAAGAAAGATTAAAATGCTTGGGGCTCTTTAGCTTGGAGAAATGACGGCTGAGGGGAGACATGATCGAGGTTTACAAGATTATGCATGGGATAGAGCAGGCAGAGAAAGAAGTCCTTTTCTCCCTTTCTCACAATACAAGAACTCGTGGGCACTCCATGAAATTGCTGAGCAGTCGGGTTAGAACAAATAAAAGGAAGTCCTTCTTCACCCAAAGAGTGATTAACACATGGAATTCACTGCCACAGGAGGTGGCGGCTACAAGCATAGATGGCTTCAAGAGGGAATTGGATAAACATATGGAGCAGAAGTTCATCAGTGGCTATTAGCCACAAGGTATAGATAGGAACTCTCAGTCCGGGGCAAGTGATGCTCTGTATTCTTGGTGCTTGGGGGGGGGGGCAACAGTGAGAGGGCTTCTAATGTCCTGGCCCCACTGGTGGACCTCCTGATGGCACCTGGTATTTTTGGCCACAGTGTGATACAGAGTGTTGGACTGGATGGGCCATTGGCCTGATCCAACATTGCCTTGTCTTATGTTCTTAAGGATCTAAATATTTTTAATTAATAAGCACATAAATTAAAAGGCAAAGAAGAGCCTTGAACCGTAGAGGACTGTGCCTTGGATGTTTTCACAAACTGAAGGGCCAAATCATTCCCCTTTGCTCTGGACTGAAACACGCTCATTCTCGTTCTCTTTCAAATGGTACAGACGTGCCAAGCTTGGAGGCAGGGGAGTGGTCTGCCCTTTGGGATTATCCTGCCTGAAGTAAAGTCTTCGTCCTACTTTATGGTAAGGCTGGCCTGGCCAACCAGTTTAAAAACAGCCAAGGTGCAGCAGGTACTCTTCACACGGAGAACTCCCCCGAAATCCCCATGCCATCCTCCTAGGGTTGCCAACTGCAACATGGGAAATTCCTGGAGATTGGGGTGTGTGTGTATCTGTAGAGGTGGGAATTTAGAATGGCATTTCACCTAGAATCTATGGCATACTGTATCGCTTGCCTCCCCAAACTGCCATTTTCTCCAGGGAAACTGATCTCTATAATCTGGAGAGCAGTTGTGATGTCAGGAGAATTCCAGACCTCACCTGGAGGATGGAAACCGTACATCCTCCATCCCCGCTCTATCCAATTGGTCATGGACCTGCTTTCGCAAATAACCAAAATGCAAGCAAAGGTTACTAGAGGCAACGGAATAGTAGCTTTCGGACATGCCCTTGGGTTGTAAATCCAGCTTGTAACATGAGGTATTTAGCAGACATTTCTGGGATTTCTTGTTTTCTTCTCTATTCATGTTCTTGGTCTCTTTCACTGGCTGTCTTTCTCCTTCCCTTAGCAACACCCTGAGGAAAGAAGACTGCCACTCCGACGCCGTCTTCTTTAGATCCTGAAAATGACCTGCTTCTGGGTTCTAAACACTCCAGCTGAAGGGCAGGATTCGGGTACCTCTAACAATGATATAGATGAGGCCAGGGCTTTTTTTGTATAAAAAGCCCAGCAGGGACTCATTACCATAATAAGCCATACCCAACAGCAGAAAATCATTAGCATATGAGGCCACGCCCCTGACAGTACAGCTCATTAGCATATTAGGCCATACCCCCATGTTACCAGAAGTGTGGTCATCCAGCCACACCCACCTTTTGCTTCTTATTCTGTTTACCTTGTTTGCTGTCAAAACCCAGGGCCTTTTTTTGTAGCAGGGACTCCTTTGCATGTTAGGCCACACACCTCTAATGTAGCCAATTCTAATGAGTTTCTGCTGTTGGGTGTGGCCTGTTATGCTAATGAGCTCCTGCTGGGCGTGGCCAACTCAGGAGCCAGCCGGAACTCCGTTCCTGTGCGTTCCTGCCCAAAAATAGCCCTCGATGAGGCCGTTTCAAGTAGAGCTTATTTCATTTCTGTAGCACCGGGAGCAGAGATTCTGCATAGGGTTGTCAGCTCTAGGTTGGGAAATACCTGGAGGTTTGGGGGGAGGATTCTGTGGAGAGGATGTAACGTCACTTCTTGGTGACAGTCTAGGAACTCCCCTTAATCTCTATGGTACAGATCAGGGGTCGTTTCGTAGAAAAAGAGCTAGGGGAACTCATTAGGATAACTCATTAGCATATGCCACACACCCTGACATCACCGGAAGTGTGTCATAAGGAGCCCCATGAGGGGCCCGGCGGTGGACCTGCAAGGCCGGCGGGAGAGCAAGGAAGCCCCGTGAAGGCCCTCCCTGGCCCCAGGCAGGCAGGGGTGGGGAGAGGCAGGGAGGAAGCAACTTACCCTCCCTCTTCTCCTGCCTCCTCTTGGCTGAATGAAGGCCGGAAGTGGGGCAGGGGGCGGGGCTTCGTCATGTGCCCCGCCCCCGTACCTCACCCGGGGGAACTGCAATCCCCCGCGATCCCCCCCCGAAATGACCTCTGGTACAGATCATAGAGATGGGGGGAATTCATAGACTGTCACTATGGAGGCCATTTTCCAGGTTTTTCCCTTCCCAATCTTCCATTTCACAAGGGTGGGGGATTGGGGGTGAGGGCGGGGGTTGACCCACCATGGGCAGGCACACAGCAAGCCTAGTCATGGACCTTGGGCTTGGATTCTATGTCCCCAAAATGCTCTTGCACCCAGACAAGTGAAGCTATCGCTTGGCTAAAATGCTGAATGTCTGTTCACGTCTGTGTGGTTTGCAAGTGGATCCCATTTAAAGGACAGCAAACTTTAAAATGACAGCCAGAATTTCCATGTTGGGATTCAGAAATCCCCAAAGCACAACACAATTTAAATTATATTTTTTTAAAAAAGAGGGCAGCCAATCTAGGTCAAGGTGATTGGAAAAAAATGGGGAGATTGGGTTTAGGATCTTGGATGAGATTGTCCAGAAAACAGGAATATCTGCAATCTCGTCAATGCAATTTTTCACCTTCCAAGGGCTCTCTCTGGTCTCCATCTTATGCCCCAGAACTTTTGAGGAAATTCTCCATTGTTCCTATTTCACAAATTGGGTTATGAGAGTCCAAGACTTAACCAAAGCCATAATTTAGACTATTTCACATATTTGATAAATGAACAAATGAGGAGTGACCAATGTCTGCCATCGAACCAGTCAATCCCGGCTCCCTTTATAGTGTCAATCATGAAGAATGGGGGAGTTTCCCCATGTTTAGCATAGTTCTATGATACCTCTGTTTGCAAATGTGAACTATACCCACTGAAAAGATAACCTGTGAAGAGGGCCCAAGGCAGAGCTCATTTTGTGCACTTTAATCCTGCCCCTACTCCAAGGAGCTCAGGATGTTGTACATGGGATGTCCCCCTCCTTTTTTATCATCACAACAACCCTGTGTGGTAGGTTAGGCTAAGAGAAAATGACTAGCTCAAGGGCCCAGGATCATCCAGGTTAGGAAAATAGATCATCCAGGTTAGGAAAATCATATATTTCTTAGCCAAATCAGGTCCTAGTCTGCCCTTCACACATTACAGAGTACAGAGGTTAGGTTTTGGGATTACCTGTTGGAGTGAGTGACTCAGCATGCCTGGACATTGTGGGGCGCTACATCACTCAAAGGGTGTATAGGTGTTATCTCCTTGAATTGAAGGATGCAGGGGTCATTTCCTGCAGGAGCGCACAGGAGCGGCGCTCCGGCAGTAAAGAGCCCAGGGGGCGGGCACATGCAACAAGCCCCGCCCCCTGCTCCCAGCAGCCCTCAGTCAGAGCAAGAAGCAGCCAAGTAAGTTGCAGAGCTCCCCCCAGCCCCCCTCCCCCAAAACAGTCCTGTGGCACCTTTAAGACCAAGTTTTATTCAGGTACAAGCTCTCCCTCCTCCTGAGCGCTCCTGCACGTCCCCCCCCCAATAGCTAGCAATCCAAAACAGTCCAGTGGAGCCTGAGCGGTGGGTGTTGTCTTCTGACACACTTCTGGTGATGTCAGGGGGCGTGGCATATGCAAATAAGTTATGCTAATGAGTTATGCTAATGAGCTCCTGTACCTCTTTTCCTACGAAATGACCCCTGGAAGGATGCCTCTCTTTGTTTTAATCTGGGAGCACCCTCTGACCCCCCTGCTTCTGCATTTGTCCTCTCACTCACTTCTCATGGCCTTCCGTGGAGATACATGTCTCTGCCGGTCTCTCCTGGAAAGACAATGCCCTCATACTCCCACACGCATGATGCAGAACTAGCTGGCCATTTGTGATAGGGAAAGGACTCTTTAGGCTTCTTTCTCTTCCTTTGATTGCAACCTGAATGTGAACTGAATCTACTTGAATGAATATAAGTTTACCCTTTTTGAAATATACTTCTTGGGGGATTTATTTACAGCGCTCAGTATCATGCTTCTACGACTGGGCAAAACTCTCCTATGTTAACCAAATATCCCAATATTGCCACCCTGTGCCAGGTGTACCACAACCACACGTCAGCTGCAGGTTCTTCTCAGTCACACAAGAGTTGCAGCTTCACCACCTAATTGGGTATGCAATACCAACGCAGGGCTCTTTTTGTAGCAGGAACTCCTTTGCATATTAGGCGACACACCTCTAATGTAGCCAATCCGCCAAGAGTTTAGGGAAGGATGAAGCCCCTGTAAGAAGAGCTCTGTAAGCTCTTGGAGGATTGGCTACATTAGGGGTGTGTCGCCTAATATGCAAAGGCGTTCCTGCTACAAAAAGAGCCCTAGCAGAACCATGGGGCATGTGGAGACAGGGCTTCATCCTTCCCTTTTCCCAGGATGGGGCACTGCTGGGAAGAAGTGACGTGTTCTCTGGGCTACACGTGGGTTTCTCTACCAGAACCAACAGCAACACCAGATCATCGCACAGGGTTGCCATCTCTGGACTGGGAAATACCTGGAGATTTTGGGGGTGGAGCCTGGAGAGAGTGAGATTTGGGGAGGGGAGGGGAGGGACCTCAGCAGAGGATCATGCCATGGAGTCATTTTCTGCAGGGGAACTGGTCTTGGTCGTCCGGAGATCCCTTATAATAGCAGGAGATCTCCAGGTGCCCCCTGGAGGTTGGCAATCCTGTAGCATCCCACCAGGTCACAGCTGAGCTCTGATCAACCTCTAGCACCTTTTTTCCCGTCCAAAAGCTCAGACCAAAACAAGACAGCCTGAGCAGACTGGGATTGTACATAGGCTGTGCCGGGGTTTGCATAAAAGATATCTGGAGATCAGCGCTGATTCCTCATCACCAATCTTTCCCTGCACCAATCTGGCAGGGAGACATTTTGGGGAATGCCGCTCGCCAGGGCTATTTTTGGGCAGGAACGGAGTTCCGGCTGGCTCCCATGTTGGCCACGCCCAGCAGGAACTCATTAGCATAATAGGCCACACCCAACAGCAGAAACTCATTAGGATTGGCTACATTAGGGGTGTGTGGCCTAACATGCAAAGGAGTTCCTGCTACAAAAAAAGCCCTGGGTTTTGACAACAAACAAGGTGTGGATGGCCACACTTCTAGTAACACAGGAGTGTGGCCTCATATGCTAATGACGTGCGCTGTCAGGGGTGTGGCCTAATATGCTAATGAATTTCTGCTGTTGGGTGTGGCCAATTATGCTAATAGGTTCCTGCTGGGCTTTTTCTACAAAAAAGCCCTGCCGCTCGCCAATGCTCCCTCTAAACTGTGAAGTCTTGAGAGCAAAAATTCTACTTTGTGAGCTGCTGGCATTAAAGTTGTGAGCGAGCCATTTGGCTGCTGCATGAATTAGTTTGTTCTGGAGCCATCCCTTCCGGAGCTAGGACAAAAATGTGTGAGCCGGAGGCTAAAAGACTGTGAGCTAGCTCACACTAACTCAGCTTAGAGGGAACACTGCCGCTGGCACCTCCTTGGTGCGGGGCCAGTCCTACCTTTCCCTGACCCTATCCTAATTCCTCCTGTCTCTGCCCCAGAGAATTCAGAACCTAAAAAGGTTAGTCAAGAATAGAAGAGGCCCAACTCTAAAAATCTAATTATGAAACTTACAAAAATATACATGTATTTATTAAACACAAATTAAAATAACAAATAAGGGCCCATTCATACCTCATATACAAATATAAAAATGCAAAGGCTGATGAAATAGACCTTAACGCGTTTCGGCCTTCACAGGCCTTCCTCAGAGGTGTAATGCAAATACAACATATTGGCTAATATGTAAATATATATGTCGCGATTGGTGTTCCTCCCAAGACCCGAATGTCCGGTTGCCGTTGTGAGACCTCTTGCCGCTTCGAAACTGGCACCTCAGAATGTGAACGGGCCGTGTATTAAGGTCATACACCAGCTTCCGTTCCTGGTTTGTTCGGTCGTGCGCAC
>NW_015177020.1:457792-469694 GCF_001447785.1 Gekko japonicus | reverse complement strand
CAATATATATATACAATCCAACATATACAAACTATGAAGTAAAGACCAGAAAACAATTGTTCCAAAGTTTAACCGCTGGGCAAAAATACAAATGAAACCTCCAGTGCAATCACATGTCCAGTAGTACTTCTCTCTGGTCAACTATATATTCTCCTGAGATTGTATAGTCAAATGTTCCCAATGAAATATCCCTTAAGTTAAAAGCAGTGTTGCTCAAAAACGTGTTTAATAAATACATGTATATTTTTGTATGTTTCATAATTAGATTTTTAGAGTTGGCCCTCTTCTATTCTTGACTAACCTTTTTAGTTTCTGAATTTTAGGTTTTAGGTTCAGGTTTTTTTCCCCCTTTCCCCTTTTTTGTCGTTTCTGCCCCAGAGAACCCAGGTTGTTTAAGGAACATCCCTTGCGTTAAGGGTTTCAAATCCATTTCAATCCAGCTAATGCCGGCCTACAGATCTCCCCCTCCAAACACACACACACGCACACTCCAGTCCCTGGAAAAAAAAAATCTGATCTCGCCAAGCAAAACCTCTGAGGCTGATTTTCCACCGGCCCTCCCCAACCCCAAATGCTTGCCTTGCAAGCTCTGGGCTATGGGGTCGTCAGAGCCGGCCCTGGATTGTCCTCCAAGGTATGAGAGTTTTCTGTTGGAGATAATCAATTCCTATTGATTTCTCTGCAGCTCCGTGCCAAGCCGCGGTGGGCTATATTAATATTCTCAGCGTGGGGAACGGCTCCTTCCCCCCCTAGTAGCTAGGGGTGATATTACTGATCCAGATAGTATTCAAACTCAATATCCTGTTTCTCCCTTTCTCATTTCCTGTTTGCAGACCTGAATGCCAGGCGTTGTCAGAGAGAGGACAAGCGAGAGAGAGGGAGAGGGGGAGATTATACAAAGGGAAAAAAAGAGAGGTGGCAGCAAGAGCCGGGCTTCTTTTCCTATATTACAGATTTAATAATGACAAAAGAACATCATTAAACATTCATTAGAATTATTTAATTAAATTTCGCTTCGGAAGGGGAGAGGAGAGACCAAAAAAAGAGAGAGAGAGAGATTAGATATGATGCACAGAAAAAAAGAAGAAAAGAAAGAAAGCAATATTGATTGAGGGGGGGGGATACCAAGCGGGAGAGACGGGATTTAAATTAAACTCGACGCTTTTCTCTTTCCTGCTTGTCTTTCTTTTTGTAGGAGGGAAAAAACCGTGCCGCAAAAGTGTCCGAAAGTGTCTGGAGAAAAGAAGGGCCCGCTGAGAGGATGGACAGAGGGGCCACGCGTGGTTATCGCTTGCTGGTGAAATTAGAGAGGTGGGAAGGCTGAAGGAACATGGCCGGTTTAGGCTGCAAACAAGGAGGGGGGAGATGGTAGTGATGGGGAAGCAAGAGAGAGCAACAGTATTCCTAGGGGGGAAACGCTTATTGCTTTGCTTCCCTTTCCCTGAGCAGCTGGAAGAGGAGGGAAGTTCCTTTGGAGTACTGAACGCCTCTTGTAGACGGCCTGTTTGACAAGGCAATCTTGCTGGAGCTAAGAAGGTTGACGTGCCAGCCGAGGAGACAACCTGGGAATGCCACTTATACCATCTAGAGTTCCATAGAAGGAAAGCAGGATATCTATCATTACCACCACCACCACCACCACCACCACTATCATCTTCATCATCTATCTGTCTGTCTGTCTGTCTGTCATCTATCTATCTATCCCCCCCACACACATACTCACGCAATAGTCAACCAAAGGCAGAAACCGGCACAGCCCACAATCTGAACCCAAATATCTTTTTCATCCAGTGCCCAGTTAAGCTGTCAGCAGTCAAGATTTTTAAGAGAGCCAGTTTGGTGTAGTGGTTAAGTGCACAGACTCTAATCTGAGAGAACCGGGTTTGATTCCCCACTCCTCCACTTGCACCTGGCTGGATGGCCTTGGGCAAGCTGTAGTTCTGATAAGAGCTGTTCTTGAAAAAAGAGCAGATTCTGTGAAGAGCTCTCTCAGCCCCACCTACCTCACAGGGTGCCTGTTGTGGGGAGGGGGAGAGAAAGGAGTTTGTAAGCCGCTCTGAGACTCCCTTGGGTAGTGAAGGGCGGGGTATAAATCCAATCTCTTCTCTTCTTCTTCTAAAAAAGGAAAAAGGAAAAACTACCTTACTCTCCTCTCTAGTTTCAGCACTTTCCTCTTTAGTTTTGGCATTTGGGTGGAGCGAATTCTAAATCAAAAAGAAAGTAGTCCCGCACAGATTATATGAAGTCACTGTTATTAACCTAACATAATCCAAATGAGTATGATTTTCTACAAACACAAAACAAGAGCTTGGAATGCCTACAGAGTCAATAATCTACGTAATGGTCTGTTGTCCACTTAACCATGTATGTGCGTAAGCTAAAATAACAATGGAACTGAAATTTAATATTGTAAACCTTGTCTAAGTTAAAGGTAAAGGTTCCCTTGCTCGAAAGCCAGTCGAGTCCAACTCTAGGGTTGCGGTGTTCATCTCCGTTTCAAAGCCGAAGAGCCAGCGCTGTCCGAAGACGTTTCCGTGGTCATGTGGCTGGCCTGACTAAACACCAAGGTGCACGGAACCTTGTCTAGCTTTCTGTTAACCTAATACACGTAAAAGGTTAAATGAGACTCCAAGGTAATAACCACAAACTAGAGAGTCTAGGTCCATCCCAAATTCTATTCCTGCTTTATTTATTAATTAAAATAATTAAAATAATTACATACCATCAAGGCACACAATTTTAAAGTACAATAAAACCCCATTAATACTCCACCCACCAGCAGCTCAACCCGTTTGAAAACTTGAACCTCTGAGGGGGTAGACAGATACAACCTCTCAAGCAGCAAGCGGTGAAAATGGCGTCCAGATACATCGGTGGCGAAACCAGACGGCGGTGGAGAAGGCGGAGCCGGGACGACGCACGAGCGTGGCGGCGCAGGTGGGGCGGAGCCGCGAGGACAGAGCCATGGCAGAAGGGCCAACCAATCCACCGCTGAAAAGATCGCCAGAAAAAGGAGCCAGAAGCCGAAGCTGAAGACGACGGAGCCGACCCAAGAAAAAAAGAAACCCCCCTCCACTGGGTGCCGGTAGGGATGTCCCCACCCCTAAGAATTGTGGCCATAGGTTAGGGATAAGGAATAACCCCCTTCGGGGGTTAGAGCGGGGTAGCAAGTCGGATAAATAAATAAATAAATAAATAAGGACTGACTGGGACTGTATTTAACACCTCCTATTAATTACTTTTACTTTGTAGGCCATCTTTCTAGCTGAGACTCAGCTTGGATCACAAATTCAGAGAACCATGCAAGAAAACAGTAGAATATAATAACACAATGCAAAAACTGCCATGCAAAGACTGGAAGGACCAGAATTAGAAGACAATGCATCACTTTCTTGCCTGTCCCCTTCCGCTGCAGTCTAAAATGGCCCCTGAAATGTTGCTCCTGGGGGACAGGGAGTCCTCCTCAGACATTCTCACAAAAGCAACACTCTCATGAAGCTGCCTTCAACTGAATCCGACCATTGGTCCATCAAGGTCAGTATTATCTACTCAGACTGGCAGTAGGTCTTCAGGGTCTCACATCACCTGCTGCCTGGTCCTTTTAACTGGAGATGCCAGGGATTGAACCTGGGACCTTCTGCATGCTGAGCCACGGCCCCTCCCCTAAGATTGCTTTTGTGGGAATATGAGAATCAGGCCCCAATCCAAAGTACCATGTGAGAAAATCTGCATATTATCCAGATGTCTAATCTTCAAGACCACCAGCTTCTTAGCAAGGCTTGGAGAAGACCAGCATGTAGTGGGGATTCGGCCATGAGAAGTGCCGGGGAAGATCCTTCAGGACCACGGAGAGCTCCCGGAGAACACAGATGTTGTTTCACTAACAACCAGTCACTGAGAATCGTTCACACCTTCAAGAGGTTAACAAAGATGCTGAAGTCAACAAAATGAGCAAAAAGAGTCTTGGGTTAATCAGGGGTCAATTAAACAAATGCATGCAAAAAAGGGGCAATTTTTTTACAAATAAGTGTTTTTTATTATCTTAAACCATATATACAACAGTACATTCAGAACACATATTAATACCATGCAATAATCAACTTTCTTAACCCGTAAGAGCCTTTTAAAAATATAACAGATCTTTGTAATAAGAGTTGTTTGGAATCACTTCTTCCTCTGCGAGATATTCCACTGCTGGGAGCCAAGTTGCTTGAAAATCTTTTTGGTGAGAGACAATTTTACCATATACAAAGTGTTCCCAGATTTTGTTTTGCCAACATTGAAGAGTAGGTTGATTTTTGTTTTTCCAGTATTGGGCTAATGTTATTCGTGCAATTGCTAACAATGTTGCTATTAATTTTCTAGTGACGTTACTTTCACAGGTATCTGGGATGACATCCAACAGGACCGTTTCAGGTAGAAAAGGTAAGTTAATTCCCGTAATTTTGTGAATTTGTTGTACAATTTTTCTGATTTATTTGGGGAAGCAGAGTATTCCAAAAAATTATCGGTAATCCTTTTTTCTTAGACAGGCAGGATGTCTTTACCTCCCCAAATCCATCCAGCACACACCCTTCATCACCCAAACCTGGTCTTGCGGCGGTGAGTTTTTAATTCTTGGCTTGCTGACTTGAAGGGCTCCACCACCCTATAAGTGCAGAGGGGAAAAGCTAATGAAAAGTGACTGCATACCAAAGCATGGACAAATAAGATAACAAGCAGCTCCAACAAGGCAGTGATGGATAGGAGTAGCTGTCTGGCTTGCCCAAAGCAGAATCATGCAGTCAGCAGTGAGGAAATAGCAAAAACTGAAAGAAAACTCCCGTGTCCCAGTCATATGGGCAGCGCTGGCTCCAACTGTGAGCCATTTACAGTGCGATCCTAACGAGTGTCACAGTTTTCAAAGCCTGCTGCAGCCAAGGGCCTTAGAAAGGTGTAACTTTGCTTAGGATGCCATGGCTGGAGAGCAAAGAACCTTGCTGGATCCAGCAGTTATATTCACAAAGGCCATCGTGTGATTTCTAGCTATGGTGTCCAAGCAATGTGAGATGGCCAGTCTATTTATTTAAGAGAGAGGAGGAGGAGAAATTGAATTTATGCCCCGCCCTTCACTACCTGAAGGAGTCTCAGGGCACCTTACAATCTCCTTTCCCTTCCCATAACAGACACCCTGTGAGGTAGGTGGGGCTGAGAGAGCTCTCTCGAGAACTGCCCTTGAGAGAACAGCTCTGAAAGAACTTGTCACTGACCCAAGGTCACACCAGCAGCTTCATGTGGCGGCATGGGGAATCAAACCCGGTGCTCCCAGATTAGAGTCTGTGCTCCTAACCACTAAACCAAACTGACTTGTCTCCCCAACGGGGTGTCCAAGTAGCTGACAACAATGTTCTCCCCTCTTCCATTTTGTCCTTACAACAATTCCCCTGCGGAGGAGAAGCAGAGAAAGTGACTGGCCCAAGGTCACCCAGTGCACTTCTGTGGCAGAGTGAGGATTTGAACCAGGGTGTCCCAGATTCTAGTCTGGCACTCGAAGCACTAAACCCTACTGCCTCAGACATGTCCCCCTCAATCATTCTGGTCCCCCTTTCTTCTTGAGCACCAGGCGTTGTCACAGTTTGGCTCTCTAGACATGAAGAAACTCCCCTCCCGCAGTCTGGTTTGGCCATGACGTCGAGTTCCCAGAATATTTCCTGTTAAAACTGATCTGGCTGCCTCTTGGCAATGGCACGCGTCTGAAATATACTTCCCTGCACTGGTTTGGGGGGCTGGCAGTCTGGATCCTGGCCTTGTGAGGGTGGTGGTGGTGGTGGCCACCTTGGGTTGCCTAGCAACCAGCAGGAGAGCTGGGGGCAAGGAAATGGTGTGTGGGGGGGGGGGAGTGGCAACATAGTTTCCTGCGATTCCTTTTAAAAACATAATTATCTCCTGTAACGCTCTGAACAGCGGTGGGCCGACATGGCTACCCCAGGATCAGGACTGTGAGCAGCATTTCCTGATGGAGGAGGCCGAGAAATAGATCCCTCAATTGAGACTTTGGAATCTGGTGGCTCAGGCTCAGGGAGCTGGGGAGACTTGGGATCCCCAGAGTCCCCCTGAGCTTCCCCAACAATGGTCTGAGCTCACCCCATTGCTCCTTGGAAGAGGAGTCCATTCCTTTTTTTTTTTTTAAACCCCCGAAGGGATATTTTTTATTTTGCAATTTACTACAAACTGCAAAGAAAGTTTTAGGGAGAGGGCTACAACTAGGGATAAAGGAAAGTAAACCACACTATACTAAAACCCCAAGAGGAGATGTTCTCTCTGTTAATCTGAATGTTAGTAGTATCAGTGTTAATATCATAATATACTTGTTGAGTTCTTGTTTATCTTCGCTTCAATGTCTATATGTTAATATGTTAGTTGGTATGTGAGAGCTTCCTGATCATCTTCTTCTTCGCTTCAAAAGGCCATTTTCCGAGTCCTTCTGCCTTTACTTCGGCTTTCTGTCTCTAAAATCATATACAACTCTGGCTGGACCAGCTCCCGTTTCTGCAGCAGAGTCCTCTTCCATTCCAGAGGTGGCAGAGTCACTAGATTTCGTTTCTTCCTCTGAAGAAGAAGAAGAAGAAGAAGAAGAAGAAGAAGAAGAAGAAGAGATTGGATTTATACCCCGCCCTTCACTTGGAGTCTCAGAGCGGCTTACAAACTCCTTTCCCTTCCCCTCCCCACAACAGACACCCTGTGAGGTGGGTGGGGCTGAGAGAGCTCTGACACAAACTGCTCTTTTTCAAGGACAGCTGTGCCAGAGCTTGCGACTGACCCAAGGTCACATCAGCAGATCCAAGTGGAGGAGTGGGGAATCAAACCCGGTTCTCCCAGATTAGAGTCCGCACACTTAACCACTACACCAGACTGGCTCTCTCTTCCTCTGTTCCCAGCTGATGCCATAGAAACTCTTTGGCTTTAAAAATGGAGTCAATCTTCTCTCTTTTGTCGTTGATCTTAAAGATTACACCCTCCAGAACCGCCCATCTGTACGATATTCCATTAGTTTGAAGGAAAGAAATTAAGTCTTTATAATTTTTCCTCTTTTGTCTGATTTCAAATGGAATGTCTTTTAAAGTTTTGATGATTACATTTCCCATTTTCAGTGGAGTTGCTGATGTCGCTTTTAAGATAGCATCTCTGGTCTGTCTTCTTGAGAATCTGACCACTATTTCTCCAGGCAGGCTATTTTTTTAATATATATAATTGGAGTATGCCCTATAGGCTAGCTCCATTTCTTTTACAAGTTCATCCGCTGTTAAGCCTATTACTGGAGCGATGATCTCACTAAGCACCTTCCTCAGGTCCTCCCGCTCTGCTTCAGGAACACCCTGGAACCTGAGAATCATGTTAACTTTTTCCATCTGTAGCTGAAGCAACCGATTTTTTTTGGAAGTTTTGCTTCGTTTCCACTTCTCCCATTCTTTTCTTCACTTGTGGTGTCTATCTCTTTAATTTTCTCATTTGCCTGTTCCACTTTTTTCTCCGTTTCATTCAGCTGGAGCTGCTGCGCTGCAAATTTCTTGTTCATCACGGTCAATTGCTGGTTAATACCATCGAGTTGCTCCATCACTGGTTTAAGCATATCCGTTAGCAGTTTAATGACGTCTGCCCCCTCTTCCGGTTTTGGGCTCTGACTGCCCGGCGGTTTCGTTTTCAGCTTTCTCTGCTGGGCCACCATTTTCTCCATTTTGTTTACACTTTCTACCGCTCCTTCCCGGCTTGAAAAAACTCGGCCCACGGTAATGTGAATCGAGTAAGTCTCTCAGTACAACTTCGTTATATTTCCTCCCCTCTCCCCCTTTGATCGCTTGTCAGTTCATGTGCATAAGAGGCATCCCTCTTTGCGGCTACTTTTATCAGCGGGGGGGGGAACGCTTTTAGCTAATCCGTTTTATTGCGAACTCACGTTCATTGACAGATTCTCTGACCTCGTTCAATTTAACCACCATTCCACTCGATCTCCAGCACTTATCCCGGTCAAACCAGCTAGTGCCCGAAGGCCACACAGCAACTGGACCATCAAGGCGGAGGGGAGCCTCAATTCTCCGGCATTTCGCCATCGAAGAGGCTACCCCTCAAAAGCCTTCTGGCCTGGAGCCTATCGCAAAGGCTCCGTGGGGGTGTCACTTGAGGTGACACCCCTCCAGGCCGCTGGTGTGCGATTCACCCTTCCCCAGTCCAGGGAGAGCGTCCGCCATCGCTGCTTCGTAAACCGGAAGTCGGAAGAGGAGTCCATTCCTGAATTTGGGGAAGAGGTAAAGGTAAAGGTTCCCCTTGCTCGAAAGCCAGTCGAATCGGACTCTAGGGATGCGGTGCTCATCTCTGTTTCAAAGCCGAAGAGCCAGCGCTGTCCGAAGACATTTCTGTGGTCATGTGGCCGGCATGAAAAACACCAAGGCGCACGGAATGCTGTTACCTTCCCACCAAAGTGGTACCTATTTATCTACTTGCAATTTCTTGCTTTCGAACTGCTAGGTTGGCAGGAGCTGGAACTAGAGACAGGAGCTCACTCCGTCATGCGGCACACACGGGTCTCGAACTGCTGATCCACAGCCTGCAGTTCAGCGTCTTAACCACTTGAGCCACCGCAGCTTCTGAACTTGGGGAAGGGGCAGGGTAATTTCCACCTATTCCCTCTTCCTGCGGCGGACCCCTGATTTGCCTCTCATGCTGTTCCTGAGGGTACCCTGACCATCCGGAGCAGCATTTTGGGGAAATCAGCAGGCTGGAGGGGGATGTGGGAAGTTCCAGGTGCAATGTCCCTGCCTCAGCCTCTAGACTTCGTGGCAAGGGAGACGAAATAGACAGATGGGCACAGTGAGGCTGTGGTCACACACACTAAATAATCCACTTTCAATCGACTTTCAATCCACTTTCCAACTAGATTTTACTGTGTGAGCTGGCAAAACCCAGTTGGAAAGTGCACTGAAAGTGGATTATTTAGTATGTGTGACCGCAGCCTAACCTTTCCTTCCTGTGTTTACTCTTCTGCCACTGTCCCCTTTGAAATGCAGATTGTGTTCTCAGGGACAATGTCCCTCCTTCCCTTCACTTTCTCAGACAAAGTTCCCGCTTCTCCCTGAACACACCAAGAGGTACAACATGCTGTCCTCTCTTGGCATCAGGAGGCAGATGGCCCTCTCGCCGTCTGCTTCCATCCTTTAGCTAGTAAGTTAGTACTCTGTCCTATCCCTACCCTTTCCTATTCAAAAGTGTACTTCTCAAATAAAGAGAGAAGTATTTCTCCGTTAAACTTGCAACATGACTCTGTGTAGCTCTGTAAGCTGTAAAGTGACGCTGCTGCATTTGTAGCTTTATTTAAGCACTCTGCTAACTAGAGGAAACTGGGCTAACTACACCAGTTAACCCCAACAGGGGAAAAGCTGTTCTGTTCCACTGATGGAAACACCTTGCATGAGTGGAAAAATGTCTGGATCCTGCTGGTGGACCTCTTGGTGGCACTTGGGTTTCGACCACTGTGTGACATAGAGTGTTGGACTGGATGGGACATTGGTCTGATCCAACATGGCTTCTCTTATGCCCTTATGTTCTTAACCCTCTGACTGTGTGGTTCCTGCTCAAGCCCAAAAGAGAACCCGGAGGGTATTCTCCACCTTGCAGCATTATATTGGACAACTGAACAAGAAGCTTATGGCCGTTCAGTGCGTGTGATTTAAACCAGGGGCAGATCGAACCAGTTCGGTACTGGACTACGGTGTGGCCACAAGCTATTAGGCTGTAATTAGGGGTGAGATGATTTCCCCTGCTCTCTTCCTTGATTGTTCTGGACTTTCTTGCTGCCTCCCGCTCCTCCTATATCCCAGTTTAACTAGGGGGAACTTCTTAAATTAACTCCAGAAATGAAGCAGGTG
This sequence comes from Gekko japonicus, assembly GCF_001447785.1. NCBI lineage: Eukaryota > Metazoa > Chordata > Lepidosauria > Squamata > Gekkonidae > Gekko > Gekko japonicus. The sequence goes on along the minus strand of NW_015177020.1, from coordinate 459,795 downwards.
CTGTTTGCCATAGTTTTCAACTCCATCATTTCCTTTACCTCTCCTCTCCATTATCAAGGTGCAGAGATGCCTCAATACAACAGTGCCCGTCAAAAAAAATCTTGACGTGACTTAATGCATGATTGTATCAAGATTCTTTTTATGCTTTACTAGTACACATTGTGGTCCTGCACATAGGCAACCCACTCTCCTTGATATATGACCGCTTGCACGATGGTGTAAAGATAGGTCTTTTGACGTTTGCATCAACAAACACCAGGGAGGAGGAAGAAGAAGAAATTGCATTTATACTCCGCCCTTCACTCGGAGTCTCGGAGTAGTTTACTATCTCCCTTCCCTCCCCCTCTCTGCAACAGACACCCTGTGAGGTAGGTGGTGGGGCTGAGAGAGCTCTTTCAGGAACTGCATTTGAGATAACTTGTGACTTGTGAACTTGAAAGAATGTGTGACTGACCCAAGGTCACACCAGCAGCTGCATGTGAAGGAGTGGGGAATCAAACCCGGTTCTCATAGATTAGAGTCCGTGCTCTTAACCATTACACCAAACTGGCTCTTGAACTGTGCTGCAATTGTACATATGATGGCTTCAAGATTGCTTTTTTTGCTCTTGACCTGGATAGCCCAGGCAAGTCCATTGTTGTCAAATCTCAGAAGGCCAACTCTGGCAAGCAGCGTTCCCTCTAAGCTGATTTAGTGTAAGCTAGGTCACAGTTTTTTAGCCTCCGGCTCACACATTTTTGTCTTAGCTCAGGAAGGATGGCTCCAGAGCAAACTAATTTATGCAGTAGCCAAATCGCTCGCTCACAACTTCAATGCCCGTAGCTCACAAAGTAGAATTTTTGCTTACAAGACTCCACAGCTTAGAGGGAGCATTGCTGACAAGTATTTGGATGGGAGACCTCCAAAAAATACCAGTAGGAGTCACCAGAGGTTGCCATGACTTCCAGGCATGGGCGCACACATGCATGCACACACATACAGAATGAAAAATACAGAAAAAAAGACTGGAGTTTTTTTTTGGCAGTATTTTATCAATATATGTAAATGCTTGGGGAGGAGCCATGCCTCAGCAGTGAAGCATCTGCTTGGCATGCAGAAGGTCCCAGGTTCAATCCCTGCCATCTTCAGTTAAAAAGGACCAGGCAGTAGGTGATGTGAAATACATTTGCCTGAGACCCTGGAGTGCTGCTGCCAGTCTGAGTAGACAATACTGATCTTGATGGACCAAGGGTCAGATTCAGTATAAGGCAGCTTCATGTGTTCATGAACTTGGATGCGATCTTATACCGAGCTTGTTTTCTTGCAGTGCTTTATCAACCTACACAAGTGCCTCTCTGCGTCTGTGAACAAGTCATGATGCCTTCATGACTGATCAGAGATCAGTTCACCTGGAGAGAGCCAGTTTGGTGTAGTGGTTAAGTGCGCGGACTCTAATCTGGGAGAACCGGTTTTGATTCCCCCACTCCTCCACTTGCACCTGGCTGGATGAACTTGGGCAAGCCATAGTTCTGTCAGAGCTGTTCTTGAAAAAGAGCAGTTTCTGTTAGAGCTCTCTCAGCCCCACCTACCTCACAGGGTGTCTGTTGTGGGGAGAGGAAGGGAAAGGAGTTTGTCAGCCGCTCTGAGACCCGAGTGAAGGGCAGGGTATAAATCCAATCTCCTCCTCCTCCTTCATGGGCTTGGATCTAGACTAGATGTTTTGACGGGCTCAAGGATTTCTGGTCATGGAGCGTGATTCTCTCATTCCCTCCTGCAGCAGTCTAAAATGCATCTTGAAATCCTGTTCACGGGGGGAGAGGGGACTGACCTCAGAAGCCATTGAACTTGACTGCCACAGAAATGCAAGATTTGCAGCACCCCTTTTGCAGCCAAATGTCTGGTGGTTTGTCCTCTCCCAAAAAAGGGTTTGGGAAGGCATTTAGGCTGCAAGAAGAAGGAGAAGAAGAAGAAGAAGAAGAAGAAGAAGAAGAAGAGGAGGAGGAGGAGGAGGAGGAGGAGGAGGA
>NW_015177020.1:448103-457680 GCF_001447785.1 Gekko japonicus | reverse complement strand
GGTGGGGCTGAGAGAACTCTGACACAAACTGCTCTTTTTCAAGGACAGCTGTGCCAGAGCTTGTGACTGACCCAAGGTCACATCAGCAGGTGCAAGTGGAGGAGTGGGGAATCAAACCCGGTTCTCCCAGATTAGAGTACGCACACTTAAGCACTGCACCAAACTTGCTCTCTGCAAGAGAAAGCATAGGGGGAAACTGTGCTCTATGGGTGGAGATCCACCAAGAGGCCATGGCTCAGCAGTAGAGCTTGGCATGCAGAAGGTCCCAGGTTCAACCCCCAGCATTTCCGGTTAAAAGGACCAGGCAGGAAGTGATGTGAAAGACCTCTGGCCCAAGACCCTGGAGAACTGCTGCCAGTCTGAGTAGACAATACTGACTCTGATGAACCAAGCTCCATGTCATGTGTTCACGTAAAATCCTGGGACCTTTTTTAACTGGATCCCACTCATGCTCTTAATCACATCAGCTTTGATTTTCTGGCACATCAGCACTGCAAAGATTTTTAAGAAATGGACAGCAAGAACTCAGCTCTGTGGCAAACTGCACATGCACAGACGACCACAATACTGGAAATCGTGGAGGTTTCTTATTGCATTTGTAAGGTAAAGGTAAAGGTTCCCTTGCTCGAAAGCCAGTCGAGTCCGACTCTAGGGTTGCGGTGCTCATCTCTGTTTCAAAGTCAAAGAGCCAGCGCTGTCCGAAGACGTTTCCATGGTCATGTGGCCGGCATGACTAAACACCAAGGCGCACGGAACGCTGTTCCCTTCCCACCGAAGTGGTCCCTATTTATCTACTTGCAATTTCTTGCTTTCGAACTGCTAGGTTGGCAGGAGCTGGAACTAGAGACGGGAGCTCACTCCGTCATGCGGCACACTCGGGTCTCGAACTGCTGAACTACTGACCTTCCACAGCCTGCAGTTCAGCGTCTTAACCACTTGAGCCACCGCAGCCCCATTGCATTTGTACCCCTTTGTGAACTAGTAACTCGAAACTCCAGAAGCCAGGGACAAATGCGGCTGAGCCAATGGGTTTGGATCCAGAGACGCCCAAGTGGAAACACAAAAGGAATGAATGCAGTCCGGCTTGCGTAACACCTAGTGCTTTCCTCCTCTATATTATATTTCCCAGCAACTGTCTGGCACAAGCTTTACACAAGCAGAAAAACAGGTGAGGATGCAATAAGTTTGACTTAGTGCAAGTGGCTCCTGTGGTCTTTTTCTTCCACGCCCGCTCGCTCAAGAGCTCTTGCTCAGGTTGCCACTCTCCAGGTGATGGCTGGAGATCCCCAGCTATCACAATTGATCTGTAGATGACCAAGATCAGTTCCCCTGGAGAAAATGACTGCTTTGGAGGGTGGACTCTATGGCATTGTACCTGCCGAGATCTCCTGGGATTACAACTGATCTCCAGGCGACAGAGATCAGTTCCCCTGGTGGAAATGGCTGCTGTGGAAGTTGGACTCTATGGCGTTATAACCCACAGAAGTCCCTCCCCTCCCCTAACCGCACCCTCTGCAGGCTCCACCCCAAAAATCTCCAGGTATTTCCCAACCCGGAGCTGGCAACCCCAGCTCTAGTGCATGCTGGATATTTTGCACTGGATCCAACCCAATACCAGAAGTGCAAATTACGACGGCATGCCCCAGCCACCTGGTCGAAGGGACGGCTCTCGGCAGCGGCTGCTCTGATCCGCAGCTTACATCTCGCCTCGATAAGGGACTCGGTGGAACAAGTGATTCTATTCTTATCTCCTGCTATTCTACCAGATTAAAATCCAGATTCTCTTCTGGTCCCGCTTCCTCCCTTTCCCGTTGACACGCCAATGGGGAGAGACGCTTCCTGCCCCCACCATTACCCCTTATGATTAACGATGTTAATTACATCCTGCTTTATCCCACTCTTCATTTGGCCCGCCCTCCAAATGGACACGGCCCAGAAAATGAAAGCACAAACTTCAAAACGGCCACAAAATCAAAACGTTTCAGTAGGCCCCGAGTACCATTAAGAAGCGTATTCTGGCCTTTCGGTGCCCCTCAGCCTCCAAGAAACAAACAGTGCTTTTTCGCTTCTTAATGAAATGTATCGGTTGGTGCTCCCCCACTTCCCTGAGCCGTACGAAGCCTCCAAGACCAGTTTTCTACGGGGGGTCAGTTTACTCGTGCAAAAAAAGGAGGGAAGAGTTAGTACAGGCCAGACTCCAACCAGAGCTGCTGAGAGGCTTCATCTGCTGTGCCCACATAAAACACACCACTTTGAGGCAACCCAAACATCCTCTGAAACTACAGTTGCCAATTTCCAGGTGGCGGCAGGAGATTTCCCACTATCACAACTGGCTTCCAGAGGACAGAGATCTGTTCCCCTGAAGAAAATGGCTGCTTTGGAAGGTAGAATGTATGGCGTTATACCCTGCTGACAGTGTGATGTGATGTCACTTCCTGGCGACACTGTAGAAATTTTCCCTAATCTCTATAGTAAAGGCAATAGAAACACAGGGAAATTCCTAGAGCATCATTATGGAGGTCATTTGACAGCCATTTTTTGGTGCAGTGGTTAAGTGCGCAGACTCTAATCTGGGAGAACAGGGGTTGATTCCCCACTCCTCCACTTGCACCTGGCTGGATGGGCCTTGGGCAAGCCGTAGCTCTGAAGAGCTGTTCTTCAAAAAGAGCAGTTTCCTTGATTAATCAGAGAGCAGATTTTAGAAACGTGAGTTTCTAAAGCATATGGAGCAGAGGTCCATCAGTGGCTATTAGCCACAAGGTATAGATAGGGACTCTGGGGCAAGTGATGCTCTGTCTTCTTGGTGCTTGGGGGGGGGGTCAACAGTAGGGGGGCTTCTAATGTCCTGGCCCCACTGCTGGACCTCCTGATGGCACTGGTATTTCTGGCCACTGTGTGACACAGAGTGTTGGACTGGATGGGCCTTTGGCCTGATCCAACATTGGTATCTCTTATGTTCTTATGAGTATGTGCGTGTAAAGCACCACCAAGGTGCAGCCGACTTATACCACCCTGTAGAGTATTCAAGGCAAGAGACAAGCAGAGGTGGTTTGCCATTGTCTGCCTCTGCATAGCAACCCTAGATTTCCCTGGTGGTCTCCCATCCTCATACTAACCAGGGCCAACCCTGCTTAGCTTTTGAGATCTGATGAGAGCTGGCTAGCCTAGGCCAGCCAGGTCAGAGCACATTCTACAGTTGCCAACCTCCAGGTGGTAAGAGACCCAAACAGCAGAGACGCAAGGAAGGGAGTAAATAATGCAGAAGATCGAACTGTGCACGAATAATGAGAAAGGAATAACGAAAAATACTATATTCAACAATACTGTACTTACGAAAAACTGTTTTGAACAGGTCTTGGTTATTATACTCATTGATTGTTGAATATAGTATTTTCCGTTACTCGTTTTTCGTTATTCACGCACGGTTTGGTCCTCTGAATTATTGAACCTCCAGGTGGTAACTGGGGATCTCCTGGGATTACAACTGATCTCCAGGTGACAGAGATCAGTTCACCTGTAGAAAATGGCCGCTCTGTTCCCCACTGAAGTCCCTCCCCTCCCCAAACCCCGCCCTCCTCAGGCGCCACCCTGAAAATATCCAGGTATTTATTTATTTATTTATTTATTGTCAGATTTATACCCCGCCCTCCCCACAAAGCAGGCTCAGGGCGGCTTCCAATGACATAAATACATGATAAAAACATACATAATACAAATTAAAACACAACAGTTAAAATTAATTTAACTGTTTGGTGTAGTGGTTAAGTGTGCGGACTCTAATCTGGGAGAACCGGGTTTGATTCCCCACTCCTCCACTTGCAGCTGCTAATGTGAACTTGGGTCAGTCACAAGCTCTGGCACAGCTGCCCTTGAAAAAGAGCAGTTTCTGTCAAGAGCTCTCTCAGCCCCGCACCACCTCACAGGGTGTCTGTTGTGGGGAGGGGGAGGGAAAGGAGTTTGTAAGCCGCTCTGAGACTCCAAGTGAAGGGTGGGGTATAAATCCAATTTCTTCTTCTTCTTCTTCTTCTTCTTCTTCTTCTTCTTCTTCTTCTTCTTCTTCTTCTTCTTCTTCTTCTTCTTCTTCTTCTTCTTCTTCTTCTTCTTCATTACAAAGTGCTGGCGGCAGTTAAAATTCAATCAGAAGGAATGCTTTCAGATGGGTTTCCAGCTCCCAGCATAAAGTGCTTAGATGTTATTCTGCTCGTCACTCTTATGGCAGCTGCTCAATGATGACTTTGCGGGCCGTGCACTACGGGGGCGGCCCCTAATTATATCCCTGGCGGAAGAGCTCCGTCTTGCAGGCCCTGCGGAACTGCGAAAGGTCCCGCAGGGCCCTGATCTCCTCCGTGAGCTTGCTCCACCAGGTAGGGTCCGCCACCAAAAAGGCCCCAGCCCTAGTAGCAGCTAGCCTGGCCTCCCTCGGGCCATGGAGGGTCAACCGATTTTGAGACCCAGACCGTAGTGCTCTCTGGGGTATATACGGTAGTGTTCTCTGGGGTATTTCCCAACCTAGAGCTGGCAACCCTCGCAAGATTGCTTATACTGCTGCAGAGCGCCATTGTAAAGATGCAAGTTCTCATTCCAAATTTGTTTGCACTTGGTTTCCTCTGATTCAAAATATGGTGGGAAATGACCTTCTACCTTCCAACCCAAACCTTATTGAATGGCTTCGTTTTTTAATTTAATTTCTCTGTGTGACGACCTCTTCTCTGGGGAGGTCTGGTTTTCCTTTAAGCGTGTTCTTATGTTTTATTTTACTTTGGGTATCCGGCTGCCACCAGGAAATTTTATTAGGCTTTCCAAACCTTTTACTATAATATTCCTATCGCAGATTAGGTGGATCGAGAGTTTAGGCGTTCAAGGAACTATGTGTTTCCTGAGGAATAATGGATCAGGCTTCTGGGATAAACTTAACTAAAAAGGATTTATTTGAAGCACAGAGTAAGAAGTTGTTTAAACTGTAACTGGTTTGGAAATAGGTATTTGTAAGTACTTGTCAACTGTATCACACTCTTTGTAACTTTGACTCTCTTTAAGAACTGTAGATTCACTTTACAAATATATACTCCTTTCTCTCTCACACTATCATGGCACAGCACTTTCAGTTATCTCTCAGGGATTTATGCATATACTTTGTAACACTATTTCATATAATGAACTAACTCGTCCTACACAGGAATGGGTCTCTCCTCTCTTACACAGAACTTAACCGTCTGCTTAGCACAGAGACTTTTACTCTTTTTCCACACAGGAAAACTTCTCTCACAGAGACCTCAGGACAAAACTGCTTAACAAACTTCCACTGTCTGCATCAACTGTCATATCTCCAACAGTCACCCCTGATAGACATTCCAATCATCCACACAGCGTCCATTCCAAAACCCCTCCCCCTCTCTGTCACTCACCAATCACACCACTTGCCTGTTTCAACCACACTAGACTTTCACACAGCAATGTAAACCAAACTTTTAAAGACACACACACAAATAAACATGAAATCATTACACTCTGAATCTGAGCACTCACCACATTTATACAGACCAATAGCAACAGACAATGATAGCTGTATGGTCATATTAGTATGTTACTCTGAGTTGTAATAATCTTGCTTGAAGCTTTGATGTATTTTACTATGGCAGAAGTTTGGAATTACTGTTTATCCTGTTCAAATTTTATTAAATAAACTGAATGCAGAAAGTGTGTGTGGTGGGGAAACCTGTCTGGAAGGTGCCAGCTTAGGAGAAAGAATCTTCTTCACGCAGGAGGAAATATCTCTTTTAAAATGGTGTAAAATGTTTTTGTGGCATACAAAAACATAGAAAGCAAATGTTCAAAGTTGTTGAGTTGCATGCAGATTCAAACCACTCATTCATTTAAGCCGATACAGGCAATCAAACGATGTTTCTTGATTCCCTCCCCCGGTCTTTGCTATTTAAAACCCTAAATGATCTCTGAAAGTATTGCATTACCTCATCCTCGGTCCACAGTGACTGCCAAAAGAATTAGAAATGCCAGAACAGACACCCTTGACTTGCAGGAATGGTTAGATCGTGGTGATCTGATTTCTGCAGGGCAGCTCTGCCAAATTGGCACGTGAGTGGGACGAAAGAATGCAGGCCTAGCTGCCAACTCTTAACATCATCACTGCTATTTAAAAATATTTATATCCTTCCTTTCCATAAACACCTTCAAGGTGCTTATAATCGTTACATAGAATAACACAACACAACGTCAAAAAATCAGAATCAATAAAGCAGCAGACAGCAAACCCTTAAACAGCAGGACAAAAGGGGACCAGAGGAGAAGTCAGTAGAACTGCCATCAGGTAAAGGCACCACCTGAATATCTTGGGGAGGAATTTCGTACGCACGGTGCCACCACAGAAAAGGCCATGTTTCTTCACTACCTAATCTTTGAAGAACAGGACCTGCCTGTAGCAGGGCTTCAGAAGCAGGTCTGAAACAATGAGATGGTCACATCAGATGCAGCAGTCCTTTATATCCAGGTTGCCAGCACTGGGTTGGGAAATACCTGGAGATTTTGGAGGCAGAGCCTGGGGAGGGCAGGGGTTGGGGAGGGGATGGACCTCAGTGGGGTACAATGCCATACAGTCCATCCGCCAAAGCAGCCATTTTCTCCAGGGGAATTGATCTTGTTGTTGTTGTTCAGTCGCACAGTCGAGTCCGACTCTTTGCGACCCCATGGACCAGCTCCCTCCAGGCCTTCCGGTCTTCCGCCATCCTCTGAAGTTTGCTCAACTTCATGTTCGTTGCATCGATGACACTGTCTAACCATCTCATCCTTTGCCGTCCCCGTCTTCTTTGACCTTCAATCTTTCCCAGCATCAGGGTCTTCTCCAGTGAGTGCTCCCTTCTCATTTGGTGGCCAAAGTATTTTAGCTTCAGTTTCATTATCTGGCCTTCCAGGGAACAGTCAGGGTTGATTTCTTTTAGGATTGACTGATTTGTTCTTCTTGCAGTCCAAGGGACTCTCAAGAGTCTTCTCCAGCACCATAGTTCAAAAGAATCTATTCTTCTGCGCTCGGCCTTCCTTATAGTCCAACTCTCGCAGCCATACATGACTACTGGGAATACCATTGCTTTGACCATGCGGACTTTTGTTGGCAGGGTGATGTCTCTACTTTTTATCATGCTGTTTAGGTTCACCATCGCTTTCCTCCCAAGGAGCAGGCGTCTTTTAATTTCATGGCTGCAGTCACAGTCTGCGGTGATCTGGGATCCCAGGAACGTGAAGTCTGTCACTACTTCCACGACTTCCCCTTCTATTTGCCAAGGAGTGATGGGGCCGGATGCCATGATCTTAGTTTTTTTGATGTTGAGCTTCAAGCCCACTTTTGCGCTCTCCTCTTTTACCCTGAGCAAGAGGCTCTTGAGGTCCTCTTCACTTTCTGCCATCAGAGTGGTATCGTCTGCATATCTGAGGTTGTTGATCTTTTCCCCCGCAATCTTAATTCCTGCTTGTGATTCATCTAGGCCAGCATTTCGCATGATGTACTCTGCATATATATTAAATAAGCAAGGCGACAATTGATCTTGGTCATCTGGAAATAAACTCTAATAGCATGAGATCTCCAGGTGGCACCTGGAAGTTGGCAACCCTCACAACAAATGTGAATATTTTTGCTTAGAAGACTGGCTGGCTTCCTTCCTTGGTTCTCCTTTCCAGAACACCATTCGGAAGGCTCAGAATATAAACAGACATACATATATGTTTCCTAATCATATGCTGAGAACACCAACAAAAGTTGTTTGTGCTAGTATTAAAAACAAAAAATATCTCCTCTCTCAACCACATGGGGAGAATTTGCTCCAACTGGAAGCACAAAGATCTACACAGCAAAATTTTAACAACGAGAAAGAAGGTCCTACTCACAGGGTTGTATGTAACCACACACCTAGTTGTCACCTATGGTAAATAAGAAATGTCTCCAGGCGACCAAGCAAGAAAACATATCTAAACTGGAAGGGAACTCCAACTATCAACATGCCTCCTATGTGTGACCTCAGCTGGGTACATCGATGCCCAGGGGTCATTTCGTAGAAAAAGAAGTGCAGGAGCTCATTAGCATAATTCATTAGCGTAACTTATTTGCATATGCAACATGCCCTGACATCACTGGAAGTGTGTCAGAAGGCAACACCCACCGCTCAGGCTCCACTGGACTGTTTTGGATTACTAGCTATGCGGGGGGGGGGGACATGCAGATCTGTCCTCACAGAGGAGGGAGAGCTTGTACCTGAATAAAACTTGGTCTTAAAGGTGCCACTGGACTGTTTTGGACCGGGGGACCGGGGGGGGGGGGGCGGCGCTGCAGCTTACCCGGCTGCTTCTTGCTCCGACTGAGGGCTGCTGGGAGCAGTGGGTGGGGCTTGTTGCATGTGCCCACCCCCCTGGGCTCTTTACTGCCGGAGCTCCGCTCCTGTGACCCCTGTCGATGCCATAGAGTCCACACACCCCAAAGCACACATTTTCTCTAGGGGAACTGATTTCTTTGGTCTGGAGACGAGTGGTGTTCTTATGGCTCTCCTTAGGATTGCACTGTGAGAGACCTGCACACATTTCAGACACACGATGAAGTGGGAATGTTTGTCGGTCCCGCTTTTCTTACTGCAGGGGCACTTCAGCCAATCAATCATTTATTATGGTCACGGACCAGGAGGATAAATGTGCACGGGTGTCTCACGGTGCAATCCCAAGGAGAGCCATAAGAAGATCAGAAGAGCCCTGCTGGATCAGATCAGTTCGTCTCGTCCAGCATCGTGTCTCACACAGCGGCCAACAGAGGCTGAGGCCTTCCAGCAGAGGTCGATTCGGGGGGGATCGCAGTTCCCCCGGGTGAGGTACAGGGGGCGGGGCACATGATGGAGGTTACATTCTGGCCTTTGACTACCCTCTCCTTCTCCCTCTAAACCCCCCCCCCCCCAAATTCTAAGATATGCACTCTAGTAACCTCACATGTCTCTTGAGAAACCTGTATAAGGGCCAAGAAGCGACAGTTAGAACCGGATATGGAACAACTGATTGGTTTCGCATAGGAAAAGGAGTACGACAAGGATGTATATTGTCACCTTGCTTATTTAATATATATGCAGAGTACATCATGCGAAATGCTGGCCTAGATGAATCACAAGCAGGAATTAAGATTGCGGGGGAAAAGATCAACAACCTCAGATATGCAGACAATACCACTCTGATGGCAGAAAGGGAAGAGGACCTCAAGAGCCTCTTGCTCAGGGTAAAAGAGGAGAGCGCAAAAGTGGGCTTGAAGCTCAACATCAAAAAAACTAAGATCATGGCATCCGGCCCCATCACTCCTTGGCAAATAGAAGGGGAAGTCGTGGAAGTAGTGACAGACTTAACGTTCCTGGGATCCCAGATCACCGCAGACTGTGACAGCAGCCATGAAATTAAAAGACGCCTGCTCCTTGGGAGGAAAGCGATGGCGAACCTAAACAGCATGATAAAAAGTAGAGACATCACCCTGCCAACAAAAGTCCGCATGGTCAAAGCAATGGTATTCCCAGTAGTCATGTATGGCTGCGAGAGTTGGACTATA
>NW_015177020.1:447933-448074 GCF_001447785.1 Gekko japonicus | reverse complement strand
TCTTGAGAGTCCCTTGGACTGCAAGAAGAACAAATCAGTCAATCCTAAAAGAAATCAACCCTGACTGTTCCCTGGAAGGCCAGATAATGAAACTGAAGCTCAAATACTTTGGCCACCAAATGAGAAGGGAGCACTCACTGG
>NW_015177020.1:443040-443159 GCF_001447785.1 Gekko japonicus | reverse complement strand
CGCAGGAGGTTGTGTTGTGGCCCTCTCCCAGACACAGGAGGCATTTTAGATGGTCATCTGTAGTAGCCATCTTCGACCCACAAGCCTGGCATTTCTTGAAGAGAGCCATGGAGTTGAGA
>NW_015177020.1:442754-442893 GCF_001447785.1 Gekko japonicus | reverse complement strand
GGAAATGGCTCATTTCACAATTCTCTCCGAGGGGAGGGGGGACTCAATTCTTACAGGATTGAGAAAGCTCTTGGAATGTTCTTCCGCGGCAGGCCTGCCTTCCGGCAGTCCCATGTGGGACTGCACCGAAGACACCAAG
>NW_015177020.1:415660-442585 GCF_001447785.1 Gekko japonicus | reverse complement strand
CCAGTGAGGTGGGTGAGGCTGAGAGAGCTCTTTCAAGAAACTGCCCTTGAGAGAACAGCTCTGAGAGAACTTGTGACTGACCCAAGGTCACACCAGCAGCCGCATGTGGAGGAGTGGGGAATCAAACCCGATTCTCCCAGATTAGAGGTCGATTCGGGGGGGATCGCAGTTCCCCCGGGTGAGGTACAGGGGGCGGGGCACATGATGAAGCCCCGCCCCCTGCTTCTGGCCCTCATTCAGCCAGGAGGAGGCAGGAGAAGAGGGAGGGTAAGTTGCTTCCTCCCCGCCTCTCCCCACCCCTGCCTGCCTGGGGCCAGGGAGGGCCTTGGCGGGGCTTCCTCGCACTCCCGCCGGCCTTGCAGGTCCACCGCCGGGCCCCTGATGTCAGGGGGTGTGGCATATGCTAATGAGTTATGCTAATGAGTTCCCCTAGCTCTTTTTCTACGAAACGACCCCTGCCTTCCAGGCACTGTAGCTTTTTTCACTCGCTGGTCCCTCTTGCAGGGTTCCCCCCCCCCCAATGTGTTTTGCTCTCTCTAGTAGTCCCAGAGGGAGCAAAACACATATGGAAAGGGGGGGGGGACCCAAAGCAATAGGGACAAACGAGTGACAAAAATGACAGTGTAGAAGTGGCCAATGTTGACTCCTAGCCTTGGGATTCAGAGGCTTCATGCCTCTGAATGCGGGGGTTCCCCCTCAGTCACCGTGGCTAGTAGCTTTTGACAATAAGAACACAAGAAGAACCCGTTCATTTCAGTGGTCTTAGAATGGAGTAACTCTGTATGAACTCTGCACAGCAGTCTTACAGCGCAATCCTAACGGGCTTAGAAGAGAGTCACTCTCCTTAGGGTGGCATCGTCAGCCTCTTTTCCACTGGGGCACTGTAGGCAGGGACAACGCCTACAGATCCCCGGCAGCTAAGGATTCCACTCCTGTAAAACCAGCACAAATCCACGCATCCCTCTCTGCCTTTCTTTTTTTGTTTTTCGGGTAGAACTTTCCTTGCAAAGACGTTTTCGTGTGCGCACGGGGAGGGGGGGGGGAGATAAGCCGGCAGCTGCAGCTGGCTGCGGGGGAAGGAGAGGCCTGTTGCTGCCGAGATGAATTGTTAAGGCCGAAGATGGATGTGACGCTCTGGGGTCTTGCAGTTCCAAGGCTCAGGGTGCATCTTGGCCCTGCCGCCCCCTGAGCCCACCTAATCTCCCCCCACCCTCACCACAATCCCGGCCATTCACTGCCGTTGGGCACCTGCCCTGTAAATCCTCCTTCATCAGGGGAGGAAACCCAGCCTGCCTGGCCCCATGATAAAGCACTTGAGCCTCCTCCATCCCTTGGCTTTGAAGTCGGCTGTTGTGGAATGGCAGGCCCGGCGGGGGAGGGCCCAGGGCTGTCAGGAAGGACCCCGGCGAGCGGCCCTCGGCTGCCAAGGAGCCTCCTCCTCTCTCGGCTGTCCCATGTGGAGATGATTTGCTCATCCTGGGTGAACTCGGCTCGAACCTGGCTCGCCCTGGCTGGCGGGAGAGGAGGAGAACAGGGGAACATCTCTTGGATGGGGCTGGGGGAGAGGTGTGGAGTGAGGAAGGATTGGGAATCCATTTTGGGGAGGGGTAGGAGAACACAGATTGTATGGCATGGGCTGGAATCCAACCCAGATGAGGGGCACTGACTCGGGTTGCCAACCTCCAGGTGGAACTTGGCGATCTCCCACTCCTCCATTCCCCCACTTGCCGCTGCTGGTGTGACTAGGGTTGCCAAGTTTTACCTCAGTTTTAGCGGGGGAGTTCCGGGCCCCGTCATGTCGGGCACATTGGGGGTGGGACTACTATCATTCGAGGGAAAACCATAGAGTTTCCTCTGAAATGATAGAGTGTCCCCCTGCAACATGCCCGGTGTGATGACGTCACCTCTGGGTGACGTCATCACACCGGGCATGTTTCGTATTTTGGGGGTGGGGTTCCCCCCGGCAGCCAGATCTGGGCCGGCGGGGAATGGACCTATCGAGCAGGGGGTTCCCCCCCCGGGGGACCCTGGCAACCCTAGGTGTGACCTTGGGTCAGCCATAAGTTCTGTCAAAGGTGTTCTTGAAAAAGAGCTGTTTCTGTCAGAGCTCTCTCAGCCCCACCTACCTCACAGGGTGTTTGTTGCGGGGAGGGGGAGGGAAAGGCGTTTGTAAGCCACTCTGAGACTCCCTTGGGTAGTGAAGGGTGGGGTATAAATCCAATCTCTTCTTCTTTTACCTCACAGGGTGTCTGTTGTGGGGAGGGGGAGGGAAAGGAGTTTGTAAGCCGCTCTGAGACACCTTTGGGTAGTGAAGGGTGGGGTATAAATCCAATCTCTTCTTCTTCTTCTTCCCACAATTACAAATGATCTCCAGATGATAGAGATCAGTTGCCATGGGGAAAATGGCTGCTTGGGAGGGTCGATATTGTGATATTGTACCGTGCCGTGGCCCCTCCCCAGGCTCCACCCCCCCAAGATCTCCAGGTATTCCCCTGTCCAGAGCTGGCAACCCTTGCGTTGACTGAGGAATGAGTGAAATTAAAATGAGTGCTATAACGGCAGGCTCATATAGAATGAGGACCAACTGAAATGTGCACTCGAACCTGGATTTGCAGCAATCACGCTAGGGATGCCAGCCTCCGGGTGGGACCTGGGGATCTCCAGGAATTACAGCTCATCTCCAGACTGCAGAGATCAGTTCCCCTGGAGGAAATGGATGCTCTGAAGGGTAGACACTGTGGCATTGTACCTCAGGCTCCATCCCCAAATCTCCAGGAGTTTCCCAATCTGAATCTGCCAAACCTACCCCCTATCCTGGCAACCCTAGATCACACAGAAACGGGGGGTGGGATGGGGGCTGTTTGTGGTGTAGGAAGAAGAAGAAGAAGAAGAAGAAGAAGAAGAAGAAGAAGAAGAGGAGGAGGAGGAGGAGGAGGAGGAGGAGGAGGAGGAGGAGGAGATTGGATTTATACCCCGCCCTTCACTCGGAGTCTCAGAGTGGCTTACAAACTCCTCTCCCTTCCCCTACCCACCACAGACAACCTGTGAGGTAGGTGGAGCTGAGAGAGCTCTTGACAGAAACTGCTCTTTTTTTCAAGAACAGCTCTTATCAGAACTATGGCTTGCCCAAGGTCATCCAGCAGCTGCAAGTGGAGGAGTGGGGAATCAAAAGAGGTTCTCCCAGATTAGAGTCCGCGCTCTTAACCACTGTGCCAAACATACAATCTCCTAAAGCACCTACACTCATGAACACATGAAAGCTGCCTTATACAAAGTCAGACCTTGGTCTATCAAGGTCAGTGTTGTCTCCTCTGACAGGTAAAATTTGAGTCCAGTGGGCACCTTTAAGACCAACAAAGTTTAATTCTGGGTATAAGCTTTTATGTGCATGCACACTGCCTCAGATGAAGAAGTGTGCCTGCACACGAAAGCTTATCCCCAGAATTAAACTTCGTTGATCTTAAAGATGCCCACTGGACTCAAACTTTGTTCTGTTGCTTCAGACCAACAGGGCTGCCCACCTGAATCTGTACAGGTAAACATGGGATATGTGAAAGATCATACATTGCCATTTACTTCATGGCAACTGTGATGTCATGCATTACAGAATACAGTGTATTCACAAGTCTTTTGAAAAGGGAATGAACTTGGGATGTTTCTAGTTTTCATGGATCGGGAAAGCTTAAAAGGGGACTCTGAGACAAGGTGCCCAGGAGGAGTTTCCAGGTGACCCGAGGAAGTGAATCACTTAACATAAGAACATAAGGGAAGGCAATGTTGGATTAGGCCAATGGCTCATCCAGTCCAACACTCTGTCACACAGTGGCCAAAAATACCAGGTGCTATCAGGAGGTCCAGCAGTGGGGCAAGGACACTAGAAGTCCTCCCACTGTTGCCCCCCCCCCCAAGCATCAAGGATACAGAGCATCACTTGCCCCAGACTGAGAGTTCCTATCTATACCTTGTGGCTAACAGCCACTGATGGACCTTGCTCCATGTGACTACTTGCTACAGATTCTTCAAGAGCCATCCAGGGTCAATGGGCAGATAACCCATCTATTCGCTAAAGTCAATGCTTTGACCCAAAACTGGAGGAGCCAGATATGCAGCAAGCAGAAGATTTGTTGCGTTTATTGAATGATGGTGGAAGGCCAACTTCCATGCATTTATACTGGGCCAAACTAGAGGGTTTATCCTGTCTGCTAATTGTGCGAGCTGCTGAACATAACAGATGCCCTGGTGGGCCGGGGCAGTGATCCCTCTAGTCCAATATCCTGTTTCACACAGTAGCCAACTACTTCCTCCAGCGGGCCAACAACATGGGCACAGAGGCTGAGGCCTTCCCCTGATGTTGCTTCCTAGAACTGGTATTCAGAGTTTTACTGACTACAGATGTGGAGGTTTCCTTTGGTCACCTGGGCTAGTAGCCACTGATGGACCTCTCCTCCATGAACCCGCCTAATGTCTTATAAAGCCACCCAGGCTAGTGGCCGTCTCCACATCCACTAACCGTGAACTTCACTATGGAATTATTCATTGACTGAAGAACAGGGCTACCAACTCCAGCTTGGGAAATTCCTGGAGACTTGGGGGGGCGTGCCTGGGGGGGTGGAGTTTGTAGAGAGGAGGGGCTCAACAGGGATGTGATGTCACTCTAAAACATCGGAAGCTGCCATTTCCTCCAGGGCACGGATCTCTGCAGTCCAGAAATCTGCTGTCACACTGGGAGAACTCCAGGCTCCGCCTTGAGGCTGGTAACTAAGGAAGGAGGACATCCCTGTTCCCATCTCTCCCTCTGTGGCCTGAGTCCACACAACCTCTAGTAGCTCATTGGCCTAAAATACTGATCCTCCCACTTCAAGCCCCACAGTCCCTAACAATGTTTTATTTATTATATCGTATTGTATCGTATCATATCATATCATATCATATCATCATATTCGGTTTGTATACCACCCTCCCCGGGAGCATGCTCAGGGCGGATCGCATCAAAGTCATATAAAACACATGAAACCTACTATATACACAAGCAATACCATACAAAGAAAACATATATAAGATGTTCTATAGGTGGCACTGGTCACCAGATAAGATAGCTAAGTGTTATAAAAATTTATCAAAAAACTGTTGGAAATGTAAACATAGCATGGGCACACTATACCACATGTGGTGGAGGTGCAGTGTAACACAAAACTACTGGCATAAAATACGGAATCTTCTATTGGAAAATATAGATATAGATTTACCTTTGTGTCCGGAAATCTATTTGTTAAATATCTTACCAGACAACTGTAATAAAATAGATCAATATGTAATAACATATATGCTAACATCAGCTCGTGTTATATTTGCTAAATATTGGAAACAAGAAAAAATCCCCTCAAGAGAAGAATGGGTACATAGAATGTTGGACATAGCCGAGATGGACAATTTAACACTGTTTATACAAGGTAACAATGAGGATGTGTTTAATAAAAGGTGGCATAGATTTTATATATGGTTAGAAAATAATTATCAAAATAGACTCGTGATAATTTGAATACTTTAATGTATGCAATGCATCTGTTATGTATGATGTAAAAAGTTAAAAATTTTAAAAACCCTACTAAATAATTTAAAATACTATTCTAAAACCCAATAACTGTATGGCGCCATCATACAATTCTGTGTCCCCCCCCCCCCCACAATTTACATTAGCAATGGGGGAAAAGGGATGGGGAAGCAGATTGTGTCTCGAATGGTTCTTAAGAGCTATTAAACTGCTAGGAAACTGCTGCTGTTAAAAACTGTTGTTAAAATCCGCCGCTGTCCTCAACTGTATGCTTGGCGGAACATCTCTGCTTTGCAGGCCCTGTGGGATTGTAGCAGATCCCGCAGGGCCCTGATGTCAACTGGCAGATGGTTCCACCAAGCCAGAGCTGTAAATGCCCCGGTTCTGGTTGAGGATGGCCAGACACTCTTTGGGCCAGAGGCTTCCAACACATGGTGGTCACTTGAGCGCAATGCACTCCGGGGGACATACCAGGAGAGGCGGTCCCCATAGGTACATTGCTCCCTGGCTGGTTAGGGCCTTCACGGTCAAGACCGAGAGCCAGTTTGGTGTCGTGGTTAAGTGCGCGGACTCTAATCTGGGAGGACCGGGTTTGATTCCCCACTCCTCCACTTGCACCTGCTGGATGACCTTGGGCAAGCCATAGTTCTGACAGAGCTGTCCTTGAAAAAGAGCAGTCTCTGTCAGAGCTCTCTCAGCCCCACCTACCTCACAGGCAGTGTTCTCTCTAAGCTGAGTTAGTGTGAGCTCGCTCACAATGCTTTAGCCTCTGGCTCACAGTTTTTTTGTCTTCCCTCAGGAAGGACGGCTCCAGAGCAAACTAATGTAGGCAGTAGCCAAATCGCTCACCCACACCTTTCATGCTGGTAGCTCACAAGGCAGAATTTTTGCTCACAAGACTCTACAGCTTAGAGGGAGCATTGCTCACAGGATGCCTGTTGTGGGGAGGGGAAGGGAAAGGAGATTGTAAAGAGACTCCTTTGGGTAGTGAAGGGCGGGTTATAAACCCAATCTCTTCTTCTTCTTCTTCTTCTTCTTCTTCTTCTTCTTCTTCTTCTTCTTCTTCTTCTTCATCATCATCATCAATACCTTGAACCTGACTCGGTACTCAACTTGGAGTTCTTGGTTCTTGTTGTGAACTTCAGCCGTACCTCTCCCACCCTTCTTTCCCTTCCGTTGCTCCTCTGCTTGATAACGAAGCTGGAGCAAACTCCATCTCAAACGAATCTTTGCAATTAAAGAGTCACGCATGCCATTTGCATAAGTTATTCCATTAGAGCGAGATCTTCCGTGTGATCGAAGGCTCCCGCACTTTAATCATCCCACAGAACGTACAAAACACAAGTGTTGGGGAGGACATTTCTACCGAGGGATTAGAATTGCGCTAGAAGGAAACAGTCCAGGAGGGCAGCTTCGTAATGGAATAGCTGATAACGCTTGACTGCTATTATAATTATTACCCCAGTTAGACTGTGATGTTTACTGCAATGATTATCTTTCTTTTGATGCCTTAAGTTTGCAATTCCGCTTTCTGCAAGGGGTTGCCAATCTCCAAGTGGTGGCTGGAGATCCGTAATTACAACCGGTCTCCAGGCTACAGAGATCAGATCACCTGAAGAAACGGGCTGCTTTGGAAAGTGGACTCTATGGCACTGTGCCCCACCGAGCTCCCTCCCCACTCCAAATCCCGCCCCCAGGCTCCACCCCCCCATATCTCAACCCTGAGCTGGCAACCCCAACTTTTTGCACTGTTTAGAGTATATCGTTTAAAAGGTAAAGGTTTCCCTTGCTCGAAAGCCAGTCGAATCCGACTCTAGGGGGCGGTGCTCATCTCTGTTTCCGAGCCAAAGAGCCAACGCTATCCAAAGACTTCTCCATGGTAATGTGGCCAGCATGACTAAACACCGAGGTGCACAGAACACTGTTACCTTCCCACCGAAGCAGTACCTATTTATCTACTTTCAATTTCTTGCTTTCGAACTGCTAGGCTGGCAGGAGCTGGGGCCAGAGTTGGGAGCTCACTCTGTCTCGAACTGCTGAACTACAGACCTTCTGGTCTGCAACTCAGCGTCTTAACCTCTGAGCCACCACAGCCCCTAGTATATCATTGTTGTTGTTCAGTCGCACAGTCGAGTCCGACTCTTTGCAACCCCATGGACCAGATCACGCCAGGCCTTCCTGTCTTCCGCCGTCCTCTGTTGGCTCAATTTCATGTTCGTTGTATCGATGACACTGTCTAACCATCTCATCCTTTGCTGTCCCCGTCTTCTTTGACCTTCAATCTTTCCCAGCATCTGGGTCTTCTCCAGTGAGTGCTCCCTTCTCATTTGGTGGCCAAAGTCTTTGAGCTTCAGTTTCATTATCTGGCCTTCCAGGGAACAGTCAGGGTTGATTTCTTTTAGGATTGACTGATTTGATCTTCTTGCAGTCCAAGGGACTCTCAAGAGTCTTCTCCAGCACCATAGTTCAAAAGCATCTATTCTTCTGCGCTCGGCCTTCCTTATAGTCCAACTCTCGCAGCCATACATGACTACTGGGAATACCATTGCTTTGACCATGCGGACTTTTGTTGGCAGGGTGATGTCTCTACTTTTTATCATGCTGTTTAGGTTCACCATCGCTTTCCTCCCAAGGAGCAGGCATCTTTTAATTTCATGGCTTCTGTCACAGTCTGCGGTGATCTGGGATCCCAGGAATGTGAAGTCTGTCACTACTTCCACGACTTCCTCTTCTATTTGCCAAGGAGTGATGGGGCCGGATGCCATGATCTTAGTTTTTTTTTATGTTGAGCTTCAAGACCACTGTTGCGCTCTCCTCTTTTACCCAGAGCAAGAGGCTCTTTAGGTCCTCTTCACTTTCTGCCATTAGAGTGGTATTGTCTGCATATCTGAGGTTGTTAATCTTTTCCCCAGCAATCTTAATTCCCACTTGTGATTCATCCAGGCCAGCATTTCGCATTAGGTACTCTGCATATATATTAAATAAGCAAGGTGACAATATATATATCATTAATATATATATTAATGATATATATATATATATCATTAGGCAGATACTATTCACCTTGTTTTCTAATTCTGTAACCCTATTCCTATTGCATTGTTCACTGGTAGTTTTATACTGCCTCATTACACTGTTTTTATATTCTATAATCTGCCTCAAGTCTTAGCAAAAACGGCGGGCTCAAAGTAATAGATAAATAAAAACAAATAAACTAGGATTCACCACCGTAGATTACTTATTTAGCCATTTTAATTCCACCTCAAAAGAAGTTCTAGGCAGCTCACGACAGAAAATCGAAAAGCACCAATCCCGGCCCCATAACCTCTGAATCAGGGGTCCCTGTCATGGTGCTCCTACGTATTTAATTTAGGGCTGCCAGCTCTGGGTTGGGAAATTCCTGGAGATTTGGGGCATGGAGGCTGAGAAAGGCAGAGTTTGTGGAGGTGAGGGACCTCAGCAGGACAGAATGCCATAGAGAGTCCATCCCCCAAAGGAGCCATTTTTCTCTAATCTGACTCTGTAGTCTGAAAATCAGTTCTAATTCTAGGGGATCTCTATGCCCACCTGAAAGTTGGGCCTCCCCAGCATAACCACACCTGTTTGTAGGAAACAGCCATGGTGTGTTCACTTGACCAATGAAACCAGGGTCCAGTATCTGGCTAAATGTTGGGTTTAAAAAGGGTTGCTAGCCAGTGACTGGCACCTGGCAGGACACTGGAGGGCCAGGGACATGGGAGTGCCCTTGCATTGACAGTGTGATATCATTTCTGGGTTACGCCCAGAAGTGACATCATGTCAGGGACAACTACTCTAGGAGTCAGTGAGAACTCTATGGTAAAACTTGAAATGCTGAATCCTGGAGTCATGTAACATCACTTCTGAGTTCTCCCTGGAAATGATGTCACACCATTGTTGTAACTGTGATTTTCCTATCCCCCCCCCCCACACCCTACAGAGTGGGGGCAGGGATGGGGGCTGCCGGCATGAAGTCTCTCACTATAGTAGGAGACGAGGCAGGCCAGTGTTCCCTCTAAGCTGAGTTAGTGTGAGCTAGCTCACAGGTTTTTAGCCTCCAGCTCACACATTTTTGCCTCAGCTCAGGAAGGACAGATCCAGAGCAAACTGATTTATGCAGTAGCCAAATCACCTGCTCACAACTTTAATGCCAGTCGCTCACAAAGTAGAATTTTTGCTCACAAGACTCCGCAGCTTAGAGGGAGCATTGCAACTCTGAATTTAAATCACCCCTTCAGGTGCACATGCGTTGAATGTAACATATAAAGAAAAATCAAGTGTACCCTGTACACAGTTTGTAGTGGCATTCACTGTAACTTGCAAACTGGGATCCAGATAGGGTCATTTGGAAGAAGGGATTTTCGGCATGGTACATTTGGGAGTGTTCAGCATCACAGTGTTGGGAGAAAGGATACTATTCAGATACATTTCTCCACTGGAGACTCAGGAGGAGACCAGAACATATTTATTTAGAATATTTCTGTGCCACGTCTCCAGAGCCCAGCTGGAGGCAGCTCACAATTAAAACCACACTATTAAAAAAGCTGTTAAAACAAACCATATTAAAAATGAACTAATCCGTGGCAACCTCTCAGAGACCCAAGTTACAGAGAAGACTTTCAGCACAGGCATAATCTCTGGGATGATTCACACAGCTAGTTTTTACACGATGGACTCAATACAAATCAGCTTTCTGCAGTGGGTTTCAGTATATTGGCAGTATATTGGCAGTATATTGCCTTTGGCAACTGCCCATCGACAGCAGATCGATGAAAATCTTTCAAGATGTGTCGAGTCGCAACATGGTCATGTATCAGAGTACAGATCAGATCAAAATTCCCCAAACCCCAGGAACACTTTTATTCAGGGCTTTTTTTGCAGAAAAAGCCCAGCAGGAACTCATTAGCATAATAGGCCACACCCAATAGCATAAACCCATTAGCATATTAGGCCACACCCCAACAGCACAGCTCATTAGCATATTAGGCCACACCCCATGTTACCAGAAGTGTGGTCATCCAGCCACACGCACCTTTTGCTTCTTATTCTGTTTACTTTGTTTATTGTCAAAACCCAGGACTTTTTTTGTAGCAGGAACTCCTTTGCATGTTAGGCCACACACCCCTAATGTAGCCAATCCTAATGAGTTTCTGCTGTTGGGTGTGGCCTATTATGCTAATTAGTTCCTGCTGGGCGTGGCCAACTCGGGAGCCAGCCGGAACTCCGTTCCTGTGCGTTCCTGCCCAAAAATAGCCCTGCTTTTATTTACTTCAAGTGGATAGCCGTGTTGGTCTGAAGGAATAGAACAAAGTTTGCCTCCAATGGCACCTTTAAGACCTACAAAGCTTAATTGTAGGTATAAGCTTTTGTGTGCATGCACACTGGTATCTGAAGAAGGGCACATGCACACAAAAGTTTAGATGGAGAAATAAACTTTATTGGTCTTAAAGGTGCCAGGGGACTCAAACGTTATTTATTTCAGCAAATGAAAAATAGTTGCTGGAACTGGTGAGGGAAACATCACAGGTGTCGCATCAATAGTGCACGACAGAGACCTTGCGCCACTAAGCTGAGGGTGTAACCCACTAATCATAGCCAAGCACGCCCCCCCCCCCAGTTGTTGTTTTTTTGCTCTGAAATTTCCCAGATTAAACAGGAAACCAAGTGACATGCACTGTTTCGATTCCCATGCTCTTTTCCTACACAGTACATTCATATTCGGAGCTGCGGTGGCTCAAGTGGTTAAGATGCTGAACTGCAGGCTGTGGAAGGTCAGTAGTTCAGCAGTTCGAGACCCGTGTGTGCCGCATGACCGAGTGAGCTCCCGTCTCTAGTTCCAGCTCCTGCCAACCTAGCAGTTCGAAAGCAAGAAATTGCAAGTAGATAAATAGGTACCACTTTGGTGGGAAGGTAACAGTGTTCCATGCGCCTTGGGGGTTAGTCATGCTGGCCACATGACCACGGAAACATCTTCGGACAGCGCTGGCTCTTCGGCTTTGAAACGGAGATGAGCACTGCAACCCTAGAGTCGGATTCGACTGGCTTTCGAGCAAGGGAACCTTTACCTTTACCTTTTTACATTCATATTCAAAGCAGTCTCCCAATGCTTGTGGTCAACTCACTGGAGCATGGGCACCACGACTGCTTTCAAAAAAGTATGATAGGGTTGCCAACCTCCAGGTGGCACCTGGAGATCTACAGTTTATTTCGAAATGACCAAGAGAAAATGGCTGCTTTTGGAGGGAGGGGTCTATGGCATTATACCCTGTTGAGGTCTCTTCTTTCCCCAAACCCCACCCTCCCCAGGCTCCACCCCCCCAAAAAATGCCAGGTGTTTCCCAACTGAGAGCTGGCCACCCTAACTACACAGCCCTCCACACACAACTCATCCATGCACTGACTGAATGCGTAGAAACAACATGAGTGCACTGGTGCCATCTCTTATGTGATCATCAGCTTGGGAGCACTGCACCAATGCACAGACGCAAGGTCCACACACATATGCTCCCTCCCTATGACTGGTGATGTTCAGAAACCAGTACCCCAGACTGAGAGCCAGTTTGGTGTCGTGGTTAAGTGCGCGGACTCTAATCTGGGAGAACGGGGTTTGATTCCCCAACTCCTCCACTTGCAGCTGCTGGATGACCTTGGGCAAGCCACAGTTCTGTCAGAGCTGTTCTCTCACAGACAGTTCTGGAAAGAGCTCTCTCAGCCCCACCTACCTCACAGGGTGTCTGTTGTGGGGAGGGGAAGGGGTTTGTAAGCTGCTCTGAGACTCCAAGTGAAGGGCAGGATATAAATCCAATCTCCTCCTCCTCCTCTTCTTCTTCTTCGGGGGAAGGAGTGTGCTTGTGGGACATTGCGTCTGCCCACAGGCCCCATGCTCGTGAGCTGGCAGTCACACGGAGGCTTAGAGTGGGGCCAACACACCTGTGCCTGTTCCCCCTCTCTGCACGGTCAGCTGATGTATGGAGGTGGACTGTGTAGAGGGTGGTGCCCCCTACTCCTGCTTTGAGCGACAACGCAGCAGAGCATTGCATGGTGCGTTCCAGATTTCAGCTGTCCCGCTATGCCCATGTTAAAAAATGGTAATTTTTATTAATGCCTTGACCCGGAGGGCCCAGGCTAGTCCAGTCTCATCGGATCTCAGAAGCTACATAGTGTCAAGTCAACCCTGGTGAGTGCTTGGATGGGAGGCCCCCAAGGAAGTTGAGGGTCATGATGCAGAGGCAGACCATGGCCAGCCACCTCTGAATGTCTCTTGCCTTGAAAACCCTACAGGGTCACGGCAGTCAGCTGCGGCTTGATGTCACTTTACGCTTCCATTTATTACTAATACCTACGAATTTTAGAAGTAGAAGATTGGATTTATACCCCGCCCTTCACTACCCGAAGGAGTCTCAGAGCGGCTTACAAACTCCTTCCCCTCCCCACAACAGACACCCTGGGAGGTAGGTGGGGCTGAGAGAGCTCTTTCAAGGACTGCTCCTGAGAGAACTGCTCTGACTGACCCAAGGTCACACCAACAGGTGCAAGTGGAGGAGCGGGGAATGAAACCCGGTTCTCCCAGATTAGAGTCCGCGCACTTAACCACTACACCAAACTGGCTTTCACTTAGGGGCGTTTCTGGTGGCCAACCCATGGCTGAAAGCTCATGTGAGTCCTGGTTTTGGTTCCTTCGTCCATCTATCCGGAACAGTTTTTATCCAACCCGTCGTCCAATGAGCTGAGGGCAACGGAAGCAGTCCTCCCTTCCTCACTGTATCCTCATGATGATCCTGAGAGACACGTTAGGCTGAGCAAGTTACCAATGGCCCAAGGTCAACCAGTAATCTTCAAGGCCAGAGGCGGATTCGAATCCAGGTCCTCCTCACCCCTACATCCCGCAACTGGGTCTTCCTTCGGCTTCCTATGAGTTCACCGTTACCTTTGATGACCTGCCTGCCTGACGTGTCCAGCGCTTTCCCAGGCCATTTGTCTGAAGCCATCCCGCCGCATCCCCTGCATTTTCTTTCATCGACATCACAGGCTCGCGTTCGATTTATGACCCACCACGACTCCCAGCTCCTTTCCTGCAAGGCTACTTTAAGAGGATGGCTGACTCTTGCTTATGTCTCTTTCTCTCTCCTCCCTGACCTCTGGCTACGCATCACTGGGAAGTAGGCAAATCCTGGTATTTTTATTACCCCTGGCCAGGTTTCCTTGCCAAAGCTTTGCGTCAGTGGCGGGGAAGGAAGGGGCTGCGCTCTCTCTTCTGAAGAGAGAGATAAGATTGGACAGTTAAGGGGAAACTTCTCAAGGAGACGGCCAAGACATGAGCGGGACTCTCTCCGCGTAACACCCCCGATGTCTGCCCAAAAAGTTCTCGAAAACTTCGTGGTCTATTTCCTTTCTGAGCCGGGACAAGCGCCAAGGGGTTCAGCCTTTCCAAAAAAACAACAGCAATTGCTTCCAACCAAAGACAGTTTCACGTGTCACATGAGAAAAGAGCAAGAGTCCAGTAGCACCTTAAAGACTAGCAAAATATGTGGCAGAGTAGGAGAGCCAGTTTGGTGTAGTGGTTAAGAGCACGGACTCTAATCTGGGAGATCCACGTTTGATTCCCCACTTTTCCACATGCAGCTGCTGGTGTGACCTTGGGTCAGTTCCAAGTTCTTTCAGAGCTGTTCTCTCAAGAGCAGTTCTTGAAAGAGCTCTCTCAGCCCCACCTACCTCACAGGGTGTCTGTTGTGGGGAGGGGAAGGGAAGGGGATATTAGGTCCCTCTGAGACTCCTTCGGGTAGTGAAGGGTGGGGTATAAATCCAATCTCTTCTTCTTTTGTGAGTCACTGCTTACTTCTTCAGATGCCATGGATTTCCATTCTGTACGGCTAAATGTGGTGCCTTCCATGGAGGCAGATCAAGAAGGGTAGCCACGTTAGCCTGTCTGTAGCAGTAGAAAAGAGCAAGAGTCCAGTAGCACCTTAAAGACTAACAAAATAAGTGGCAGGGGAGGAGCTCTCGTGAGCCACTGCTCACTTCTTCAGATACTAACGAAAGCTCATTCCCTGCCACAAATTTTGATAATCTTCAAGGTGCTGCTGGACTCTTGCTCTTTTCTACTGCTACAGACAGGATAACATGACTACCCATACTGATCTATCACATGTTACAGTGTCGGCTAGGGGTGTCTTCAGGGCCGGCCCCAGCTTATTTTGCACCCTAGGCGAGGATCCCTTATGCCCCCCCGCACCCACCAATTTTCAAAAATAAATGCATTTTAGGAAGAATGAAAAACACAAATAATCAAGAAACTCCCAGAGTATGGGGCCGGGTTCAGTTTGGTGCACCTAAGGGCCCTCCTGCTCTAGGCAACTGCCTAGTTCACCTAGTGAGTGAGCCGGCCCTGGCTGTCTTCCAACCTCCAAGTGGTGGCTAGAGATCTCCTGCTATTACGAGAGATCTCCAGGTGACAGAGATGTGTTCACCTGGGGGAAATGGCTGCTTTGGAAGTTGGACTCTATGACATTATACCCTAATGAAGTCCCTCCCCTCCCCAAAACCTGCCTTCTTCAGGCTCCACCCCCCAAAATCTCCAGATATTTCCCAACCCGGAGCTGGCAAGACACTGTTGATTTTGCCTGGACAGCGTGTGCACTGCCCGAAGCTATAAGGGAAATGCAGGTGGCTTGCACAGCCTGCTGTGTTGTCCAAACACACCACTGCACAGGGGTCATTGCATAGAAAAAGAGGTGCAGGAGCTCATTAGCATAACTCATTCGCATAACTTATTTGCATATGCCACACCCCCTCACATTACCGGAAGTGTGTCAGAAGGCAACACCCACCACTCAGGCTCCACTGGACTGTTTTGGATTGCAAGCTATTGGGGGGGGGACATGCAGATCTGTCCTCGCAGAGGAGGGAGAGCTTGTACCTGAATAAGCTCTGCAGTTTACGTGGCTGCTTCTTGCTCTGACAGCGGGCTGCTGGGAGCAGGGGGTGGGGCTTGTTGCATGTGCCCGCCCCCTGGGCACTTTACTGCCGGAGCTCCGCTCCTGTGCGCTCCTGCAGGAAATGACCACTGCCTCTGCATGGAGTCAAGCTGGTCAGCACTGTAGGGTTGCCATCCTCCAGGGAGAGCCAGGAGATCTCCTGGAACGACCACAGGTCTCCAGACCACAGAGTCGGTTCCCCTGAAGAAAATGGCTGCTTTCGGAGGTGGATTCCCTGGCATTATACCTCTGCTGAGGTTTCTGCTCTCCCCAGATCCTGCCCTCCCCCAGGATCCACTGCCAAAATCTCCAGGAATCCCCTATGCAGTGGTCCTCACCTGAATCAGGCCCTGCTGTGGGTTTTACTCATGAGCTGCCACCAGGAGTGGGCAGCTACAGAGTATAGCCGAAAGTACCCCCGGAGAGCTGGTGCGGTTAGTAACATCTAGTTAGGTTCTTCCAGGAAGACCTTTCAGGAAAAGTTTTCCAAAGCGGGGGAGAGGAGGGAGGCAGCAAAGCTGAGGAAAATGTAGACGCTGAGCAAACACACCGTGGTGTTGTGCGGAAGCAAAGAATACAAGTGTTATGGTTTGGGGTGGGTGGGACACCGAGCACAAATACAGTGTGAGAGCTGCCCAGGTGTGGCTTTCACAGTGCTACCCTCCTTCAGTGCAACTGGGGAGGATAAAGACAGGCAGAAACATTTATTTTAACACTACCTTTCTATTGGGATATTTGGTTAAAGGAGCAGAGATTTTGCCCAGTCATAGACGCGTGAGACTGAGTGCAGTCAATAAATCTCCCAAGAAGGATGTTGCAAAAAGGGTAAACTTACATTTATTCAAATAGATCCAGTTCACATTCAGGCTGCAGTTGAAAGGAGAGAGAGAAGCCTAAACGAAAGAGTCCTTTTCCCTATCACAAATGGCCAGCTTGTCCGGTATCATGTGGGCATTGTATCTGCAGGAGACACCTGCAGAGACATCTGTCGCCATGGAAAGCCATGTGAGGTGAGACTGAGGGAGAAGAAGAGGGAGAAGGAGGAGAAGGAGGAGAAGGAGGAGAAGGAAAAGGAGAAGAAGAAGGAGAAGAAGAAGAGGAGGAGGAGGAGGAGGAGATTGGCTTTATATCCCACCCTTCACTTGGTTCTCAGAGCGTCTTACAATCTCCTTCCCTTCCTCTCCCCACAACAGACACTCTGTGAGGTAGGTGGGGCTGAGAGAGCTCTTTCGAGGACGGTTCGTGAGAGAACAGCTCTAAGAGAACTGTGGCTTGGCCAAGGTCACCCAGCAGCTGCATGTGGAGGAGTGGGGAATTAAACCTGGTTCTCCCAGATTACAGTCTGCGCACTCCTAACCACTACACCAAACTGGGGGGTCAGAGGGCAGCTCCCAGGTCATGACAGAGAGAGGCACCCCATTCATGGAGATAACACCTATACACACTTGGAGCAATGTAGCCCCCCCACATACACACCACTGTCCAGGCATGCTGAGTCGCTCACTCCAACCCTTTCCACCCAAACAGGGCCCCCAAACAAATCAGATTCTTCCTCCACCACAACCTCTTCAGACAAAATTCCTGCAGGACCTGGCAGCCCATCAGCCACGTGCAGGGCTCTACTGGTAGCAGGAGCTCCTTTGCATATTAGGCAACACCCCCCCTAATGTAGCCAATCCTCCAAGAGTTTACAGAGCTCTTCTTACTGGGGCTACTGTAAGCTCTTGGAGGATTGGCTACACTAGGGGTATGTGGCCTAATATGCAAAGGAGCGTGTGGTCCCTTCTATGCACTCGATAGGTGCAGTTGTTATTTGATGTGAACTGGGCAATACACGGATCCTCCACATGCATACAGCTTCCGTACTTGTGAACCACAGGATCGGTGGACTTCTAGTATACTTTGACATAACATCTGCCTACAGCCAATATGTTCATGTCCTCCTCCCAGCTGTACAGGTTGCATGACAGATGTGCATTTGATCCAGCCCAGTGCCGGGTCCAATCTTGCCCCTCTTCCGTCTGTCAGGCTTTAAAAACAAAATTAAGCACTGCACGTACATTGATTTGTGGGTACCTTCAGCTGTCCCCTGATTCATATTTAAAATAAAAACACCCAAA
The DNA here is from genome assembly GCF_001447785.1 of Gekko japonicus. NCBI lineage: Eukaryota > Metazoa > Chordata > Lepidosauria > Squamata > Gekkonidae > Gekko > Gekko japonicus. Next base: position 424,922 of record NW_015177020.1, on the reverse strand, counting down.
GGTGGAATATTTGGGGGCTTGGGACGTGCATCTTGTGATGTCGTGAGCATTGATCTATGGGCAAGGCTTCACATCTGGATTTGGCTCCAATTCTACAGAATTGTCTGTCCCTCCAGCCTGAACCTCCTGTCAGCCTGTCTGCAACTCAAGTTGTGGCTATTCTCATGAAAGGAATGTCCCCCGTCTCCCTCTCCCTCCCTCCCTCTCTCTCTGTCTCTCTCCAGGAGAATGGTGTTGGGGGGGAACATGCAGAGGCCATGCCTAGCTAACTGGGTACCACTAATTAATAATCGTCATATAGCACTGTGTTTGGTATAGCCAGGAGATCCTAAGATTGTCTGGCAGCCTGAAGCTCTAGCTCTTTTAGGTGATGAGCTAGGCTTATTGTGTGTAAGTAAACAAAAAAGAACTGTGATACTGTTATGCAGTCTATTCAATAATTATTATCAAGCATTTATATTATGGTGCAAATCACAAAACACATTCCAGTACAAAATATACAAATATTTAAAGTGTCCTTGTAAACCAAACTGCCTGTGCTCAAAGTTCCTCTGAACAACACAGCTCAAAATAGCTTAACACGGTCCTTCTTTGATGTGGAGGTAAATTATTCCAAATATCTGATCGACTGTCATGGCTCCCGTGGCTCCAAGGGGCCAGCTCCACACCTGTGTTCAGTCCTTTATCAAGGTACTGCAGCAGTCAAAAAAGTTTTTTCGTCTCTAATTATTCAGTCCATTTTGAAGAGTGCTTTACACTGCAGACCTTGAAATCCATGTTTACATTCAGCTTAGTGCAGCATTAGTGCTTGATGATTATATTTAATAACTATCATATGGCGTTGCATGTGATATAGCCAGGAGATCCTAAGATCGTCTGGCAACCTGAAGCTTTTAGGTGGCAAGCTAGGCTTATTTTGGGGGCTGAGAGAGCTCCGAAAGAGCTGTGACTGGTCCAAGGTCACCCAGCTGGCTTCAAGTGGAGGAGTGTGGAATCAAACCCGGTTCTCCAGATTAGAGTCCATCACTCTTAACTACTACACCATGCTCATACCAGTCATGCCTCCCCCCAAAATCAGTCACTTTTTGCAAGCACCGGCAAATTTTTGAGAAAGGTTGCAAGTGCTTGGCAGGAATGCTCACAAAAAATGAATGAGTAAAGTGTGCCAGTTTCCTCTTTCTCAAGCAATAAACCTTTAGCTTTGTCAGGGAGGAACCGGAGAGCCAGCTGATTAAACCTCTCCTGACAAAAACCACTCAACAGCTACATTGCCTCAAGCCTCCACGTGGCTGAGATTCTCGAACCTTTATTTGTCTACCAGAATGAACCAAGCTCAGTCATAATCAGTTCCAGCTCTGCTTCACTCTCCCTCTTCAGTCTTCACTAGGAGAGAATCCAGTGGATTGGCACTGGGGAAAAAGTAAAGGTAAAGGTTCCCTTGCTCGAAAGCCAGTTGAATCCGACTGTAGGGTTGCGGTACTCATCTCCGTTTCAAAGCCGAAGAGCCAGCGCTGTCTGAAGACGTTTCCGTGGTCATGTGGCCGGCATGACTGAACACCAAGGCACACGGAACGCTGTTACCTTCCCACCGAAGTGGTACCTATTTATCTACTTGCAATTTCTTGCTTTCGAACTGCTAGGTTGGCAGGAGCTGGGGCCAGAGACGGGAGCTCACTCCGTCATGCGGCACACTCGGGTCTCGAACTGCTGAACAACCGACCTTCCATAGCCTGCAGTTCAGCGTCTTAACCACTTGAGCCACCGCAGCACTGGGAAGGTCACACCAAAACAGAGCTACTGCTCTGCAAATGCTACATCTACCTTGTCAAAGTTCAGGAGCTCTCTAAAAAAGGCCACCGTGAGTCACAGTCTCCCTGACCTGGATGGCCCAGGCTAGCCTAATCTTGTCAGATCTCAGAATCTAAATAGGGTCAGCCCTGGTTAGTACTTGGATGGGAGACCACCAAGGCAGACAAGAGGTTGCTACGCACAGGCAGGCCATGGCAAACCATCTCAGTGGATCTCTTGCCTTGGAAACCCTACAGGGCTGCTATAGATCGTGTAATGTATGCAGTGAAAGCTGAAACCGTTTTTCCTTCTCTACAGCTCTCAAAAGCAGCAAGGGACAGCTCGATTATTGTGGTCCCTTCTCCGCTCTCCTTAATCCACTGGGCCCTGTTTCCCTCGCAGAGCCGGAAAGCAGAAATTCTGGCTTTTAGACGCGGCCCAGCAACCTTGTTCAATCCCATATTCTGTTCCCAAGAGATACAGCACAATGCGCCTTAACTAGCTAGATTCTCTCTCACCTTGAAGACACGAGCTGGGAATGAAACTCAGAAGGGCCAAGTGTCAAGCTGTTGGAGTTTCAAGTTGCTTGCACTTCAGTCATTACAGAGTTAAGTGTTGTTTGTCAGGAAACAGGATGTTACGTTACATAATGTATTCAATGGCGGGGAAAGTTTGTGGGAGTTGTTTACCCTAATGAAGTGAAATGCTTTTGATCTAGCATTCATGTATTCACAAGGTTTATGGCTCTTTGTGTGAATCAGACCGGAAGCTCCCCTCTAGAAGCCAACACAGATAGAAAGATGTAGCTGTTAGCATTTAGTGCTGAAAGTAACTGCAAGCATGTAACCTTTTCGTTTTTACTTCTTTTATCCAAAGTATCCTTACCCATGCTTTATTTTGTTTTGTAGTAAAGATATTTTTCTTTTACTAATGTGGCTCTTGTGTTTGCAAAACGACCATCGATCCTGAATCCCAGAATCCCAACGCAAGCCCATCAGTTTTCCTTGTAGCCTGCCAGGAAACTAGAACCCAGAGACTACCTAGGGCTTGTGACATCACCAGGAGCCATGGAGATGGGTTCTTGATGTCATCATAATGCAGTTGCAAGTAGCAGAGACATTATCCAGTCCCCCAAGGGTAACCTGTCTGAGTAGGATGAACACAGGTGGCTGCCTGGTCAAATGTCACAGCCTCCGTGCCAGTGAGAGGGACAAATTGCCCCACAGACTCACTCGGCTTGCCGTAGACTCAGACAAAAGGCATTTCTCTACAGCAGGTAAGTCACCATTCTTACAGGATTGCTTACATAACTATTGGAGGGGTGGTGTCTGGTGCCAGTACTATGGATAAAGTTGTGTTTATTTTTTGGATAAATTAAGAAAATCAATAAATATAAGTAAAAAAAGATAAAGTCAGGGTCAATGAGGTGTAAAGTAAAGGTAAAGGTTCCCTTGCTCGAAAGCCAGTCGAATCTGACTCTAGGGATGCGGTGCTCATCTCCGTTTCAAAGCCGAAGAGCCAGTGCTGTCCGAAGACGTTTCCGTGGTCATGTGGCCGGCATGACTAAACACCAAGGCACACGGAACGCTGCTACCTTCCCACCAAAGTGGTACCTATTTATCTACTTGCAGTTTCTTGCTTTCGAACTGCTAGGTTGGCAGGAGCTGGAACTAGAGATGGGAGCTCACTCCATCATGCGGCACCCGGGTCTCAAACTGCTGAACTACTGACCTTCCACAGCCTGAAGTTCAGCGTCTTAACCACTTGAGCCACCGCAGCTCCTCAATGAGGTGTAGTGGTTATTTATTCATTTATCAAATTTATATTCCGTCCTCCCCGCGAACGCGATCAGGGCAAATCACGGCAAATAATTAGGCCTTTTGGCATCGCAAAAGGCAATCATAAACAGTTCATTAAAACACTGAAACAAAGAATTTAAAAACAGATTGCGCCAATTATTGCACACTCTCCGATACTGGTGCTGCCGGATTCGAAGTTTGCTTAATGTGGTCCGCATAAAAATGGCGTCTTCGGCAAGGGAGGCTCTTCTTCTGGACTCCCGCTGCGTCAGCCACATGCCTGGCAGAACGGCTGCCCTGCGGAATGGTAAGAGGTCCCGCTGGGCCCTGATCTCACGTGGGAGCATGTTCCACCAAGCCGGGGCCAGGGCAGAGAAAGCCCTGGACCCGGTCGAGCCTAAACGGATGTCCCTTCCGCTGGGGATAACCAGCAGATCTCGATCAGCAGAGCATAAGGCTCTCCGGGGCAAATATGGGGAGAGGTGGTCCCTTAGGTATGTCATATCAGATAGGGTTGCCCAGGGGTCATTTCGTAGAAAAAGAGGTGCAGGAGCTCATTAGCATAACTCATTAGCACAACTTATTTGCATATGCCACACCCCCTGACATCAACGGAAGTGTGTCAGAAGGCAACACTGCTCAGACTCCACTGGACTGTTTTGGATTGCTAGCTATTGGGGGGTGGGGGGACCGTGCAGATCTGTCCTCGCAGAGGAGGGAGAGCTTGTACCTGAATAAAACTTGGTCTTAAAGGTGCCACTGGACTGTTTTGGATTGTTAGATAGGGGGGGGGGGAACGCGCAGATCTGTCCTCACAGAGGAGGGAGAGCTTGTACCTGATGGCAGGCTGTGGGGGCTCTGCAACTTACCTGGCTGCTTCTTGCTCCTCGTGGTCCAACTGAGGGCTGCTGGGAGCAGGGGGCGGGGTTTGTTTCATGTGCTTGTCCCCTGGGTTCCTTAGTGCCGGAGCTCCGCTCTTGTGCGCTCCCGCAGGAAATGACCCCTGGGTTGCCAACCTCCAGGTAGTGGCCGCAGGTCTCCTGGATCTCTGACTACCCAGCTCGGAGCTGGCAATCCTTTTTTTTTTAATTCAAATTTTTAAAAATATTTTTTCATAAAACATAACAAGATATAACGCTTTGAATAACACCAAGAAAATATAATACAATGAATAACTACATATTAACTGTGGAGTCAGCATAATTTAGAACAGAATCATACTTCTTATCAGTTTCTACATCACACCTAATTCAAAAATACAGTAAGTTTTTGAGGCGGTCATTTCTGGGGATGATTTCACCTTCTGCAAGATATTGGACCACTGGGAACCAAATTGCTTGAAATTCTTTTGCAGTCTCTTGTGTTTGTTGGTAAGACATTTTCCCATAGGTAAAGTGTTCCCATAGTTTGTTTTGCCAGTCAGATATGCTTGGGATGGTTTTTTCTTTCCATTTCTGTGCAATGGTTATTCTAGCTATTGCTAGTAGAGTTGAAGTTAATATCTTTTGTGTTTTCCTTTCACAGGTTTTCGGGAGTACATCCAGCAGGACCGTCTCAGGGAGTGCAGGTAAGTCGTAACCTATAATGATGTTAATCTGTGCCAAGATTTGGGACCAGAAAGTTTGAATATGTGGGCAAGCCCACCAGCAATGTAGGAAGTCGCCTATTTGGCCACAGCCCTTCCGAGCTGGCAATCCTAATATCAGACAAGGATGTCGGAGACCCAGCTTCAGATCCCAGTTCACTGGATGCCCATGGGCCAGTTGTTCGCTCTCAGGCTAAGCGATATGACAGGGCTGTTGGGAGAATAAAACAGAGGAAGGAAGAACTGTAGATGCCCCCCGTGGACTCCTTGAAGGGAGTGCCAGGAACAAACCCAGAGACTGGGCCTGTCAGTTTTAGAGTTATCAGGTCCCCTCAAAGTCCCCAGCGGGGACCTTTTTTTGGGGGGGGTTGTTACAGGAGGGGGCGGGGAGTAGGGTTGCCAAATACACTCATCCCTCGGAGTGGGGGATCTTCGTTGGTGTCCGGAAGTTCGGTTGTCCGCGCGCACGCGCCGGCAGGACGTCACCAGAAGTGACGTCCAACGTTGCTGACGTTGGGGCGTGGCCGAGCTCGTCGGGGGGGGAAAACATATGGTTCCCCCCGACGAGCTCAGCCACGCCCCCAACGTCAGCAACGTGGCTGCCTCCGGTGACGCAGCTTCGGGGGCGGGGTTCCCCCCGGGGCCCGATTCAGCCGGGGCGGAAATCGGGGCTCCGAAGCAGGGGATTCCCCGCCCCCCGGGACCATTTGGCAACCCTAGCGGGGAGTCCCCAATGTGATGACATTACACAGAAGTGACATCATCACATTGGGGAGTGGCGGCCCCCTCCTCTCTCCAGCAGCATTTAAAGACTTCTGGGGAGAGGTGGGAGGGAGGCCGCACGTGCCTGCATTCCAAGCAATGTTCCCTCTAAGCCGCGCATTCTTGTGAGCAAAAATTCTACTTTGTGAGCTACTGGCATTAAACTTGTGAGCGAGCGATTTGGCTACTGCATAAATCAGTTTGCTCTGGATCCGTCCTTCCTGAGCCGAGACAAAAATGTGTGAGCCAGAGGCTAAACAACTGTGAGCTGGCTCACACTAACTCAGCTTAGAGGGAACACTGATTCCAAGTCCCGAATTTGGGGCTTAGCGTACAGGCGTGCAGTCCCCACCTCTCCCTAGCAGTGTTTAAATAATGTCTTTAAACACTGTTGGGAAGAGGTGGGGGGGGCTGGGTGGTTGCTCTTGGGGGTGGAGCTCCTCCCCCCCACGAGCTTAAAGGCGGCAGGAAGGAGCCCTCCAAACCTGGGAAACCCCTGTGTGTGTGTGTGTGTGTGTGTGTGTCTGGCAACCCTAGTCAGTTCAAAGCCTTTAGTCGGTTCAAAGCCTTTATCACATCCTCAAGCCAAGTCCCAGCCTCACCGTAACCTTTGCAGGATCTTTAGGGATGCCAACTCCGGGTTGCAAGATTCATGGAGATTCAGGGGTGCAACCTGGGAAGGGAGGGATTTGGTGAAGGGTCTAATGCCATAGCGTCCACCCACCAAAAAAGCCCATTTCCTCCAAGGGAACAGATCTCTGTAGTCTACCGATCAGTTGCTATTCCAAGAGATCTCCAGGCCCCACCTGAAGATAGGCAAGACTCTGTAGCTTCGTCTTCAGGCCTATCTCGCTCTTGAGTCCCCGGCATGAAAACATCAACTGCTACTGTCTGAAAATACTGTGTGCTAAATCACAATGCTGTAATCCTGCCATAAAGCTGCTTGGGTCCAGAGTGCGGGTACAAGGCATTCTGCCAGAAGACACATTGCTGAGGCATGCCATTGAGGGAGACACAATGGAAAGCGATGCATTAGAGTCGTGTGGAGTGACCGATTCGAGGAGATATAATTGTGGCTGTGGCCTTTGAGAATGTTGCCCAAACATATTTTATTCTAAATATGTTTCCCCTCCCCCCCAAAAAATAGGGGTGCAGAAAGAAAAAAGGAAAAGGGGATAAATATTTAGAAAAAAGATTTTGAATATATATAAGAAGGACAATTGAAAATATTAATAAATATATCTTATTTAAAATGCGTTATTTCAAGTATCAAACATATTCACAACAGGCCCAAATGTATTTTAGTTCAGCAACCTTGCAGAGAACATGAAAAACAGGGTTGCCAACTTCTAGGTAGGTCAAATAACAAATATATACACTGCAAAAACCTTTTTTGTACATTAATGTGTTCTATTTGTGTGCTATTATAATATCCTACATTGTGTACATTGTGTGCTATTATAATATCCTAAAACAGGTATATATATTCATTACATGCAATAAACAATGATAATCAGTTCATTCAGTATAATAACTACCAGTCAATTTACATCATTTCTTTCTCTTTTTTCAAAGTTAAACCCCAACAGGAGTTTCTAGAATTATATGCCTGCTTCTCCTTGCTTGGAAGTCTTCTAAAGGGGGAAAACTTTCTTTTGTAGTTACATTGATGTTTGTTGCTGGTTCTACAAAAGGCACATTAAGCAGCTGAGGTTCATAGACGGAGCGGTCCTGTCTTTCTTAAGCGGGAGTATATAATTCTAGAAACTCCTGTTGGGGTTTGACTTTGGAAAAAAAGACAAAAATGATGTAAATAGACTGGTAGTTATTATACAGTGAACTGATTATCATTGTTTACTGCATGTAAATAATATATATACCTGTTTGAGGATATTATAATAGCACACAATGCACTTTATAAGAAGGTGGTTAACAAATAGAACACATTAATTTACAAAAAAGGTTTTTGCAGTGTATATATTTGTTATCTGCCTCTTCTAACACTGCAGCTTGGGTTGCTACAACTTCTAGGTAGGGCCCGGAGATTGCCTGGAATGACAACACTGACAACGGAACTGGAGACTACAGAGATCCATTCCCCTGGAGGAAATGGCTGCTTCGGACTTCAGAGGGTGGACCTGATTAGGTTGAGAACAGCGACAGACTGGCACTTTGATATCCACACCTCCCCCTCACGACATCCCCTCCAACCAGGGGGCTGGTGGGACCTGAAATCCTTTCTGCTACCTTGGATAACAGGTTGGTACGTTTGTTGATGTTCTGAAGTATTTTAACATTATTCTTAATTTTCATTATCTGCTGTATTTGCCTTCTGATGTAAGCCACCCTGAGTCCTGCTTGCAGGGAAGCGAGGCCTAATAAATCGAAGTTAATCAATCAATCAATCAATAATACTCTACTGAGGCCATTCCTCTGCCTTCCCCAGGCTCTACCCTCAGATCTCCAGGAATTTCCCAGCTCAGAGTTGGCAACCTTATGTCAAGCCAGTCAGCAAATCCCATGCTGATGCAGGATTTGAATCCAGGATCCCACCTACTGGGGGGAGGGGGGAATCACCTGATAAGGCTCGAATATGCTCTAGGAGCACCAGATACTGAGGCCAGCGGAGATTCATTTAAATAAAGGTGAAAAGTACTGAGACTTACTAGTGATTTCAGCTCTCATACTTTATTTCCAGTGTAGAACAAGACAAACTTACTGACTCACAGGCCGGTTTATAAAGGCACACAAGTAAAGGTAAAGGTTCCCTTGCTCGAAAGCCAGTCGAGTCCAACTCTAGGGTTGCGGTGCTCATCCGTTTCAAAGCCGAAGAGCCAGCGCTGTCCGAAGACGTTTCCGTGGTCATGTGGCCGGCATGACTAAACACCAAGGCGCACAGAACGCTGTTACCTTCCCACCGAAATGGTATCTATTTATCTACTTGCAATTTCTTGCTTTCAAACTGCTAGGTTGGCAGGAGATGGAACTAGAGACGGGAGCTCACTCCATCATGCGGCAACTCGGGTCTCGAACCTTCCACAGCCTGCAGTTCAGCGTCTTAACCACTTGAGCCACCGCAGCTCCTTGAAAGGCACACAACCTATTACTGGTGTAGGGGTGTGTTTGGGGTGAAAGGCACACAACCCACACCCCTACACCAGTGATAGGTTATTTACAGTGGCCGAGAGTTCCATAGGCTCTCAGCCGCAAGCCTAGCCCGATTGGTGCAGGCTAGGATCCGCTTGGCCCATTGTTCCTGGGAGCAAAGCTCGGTCGCTTTGCATGACCGCTTGGAGACCCAGCCTCACACGCGGCCGGAGATGGATAC
>NW_015177020.1:366789-415467 GCF_001447785.1 Gekko japonicus | reverse complement strand
AAGAGTCAGGTGGGTAAACCAACCTGCTCAGGCCCCCAAGAGTTACACAGCCCTAGAGCAGCAGCTCCTAACCTTTGGTATGGTGACCCACCAGATCAGTCCGAAGTAATTTGGTATGGTGACCCATCCAGGGCTGGCCCAAGGTTGTTTGTGTGTGTGTGTCCTAGGCAAACTATGACCTTCTGGGTCTGTGTCCTAGGCAAACGATGACCCATTGAATTCATTAATTCCATTTTGTACAGTAGCGAACCAGATGTTTTTGAGAAACCAACAAACATCGCATGAGGGGCACACTGCCTCTGCCTTGGACCCCCAGCAAGTGGCACTCTGACATACCCAACCTTTGTCTATGGAGGTTACATTCTGGCCTTTGACTATCCTCTCCTTCTCCCTCTAACCCCCCCCCCTAAAATTCTAAGATATGCACTCTAGTAACCATAAGGATATGTTTTACTCAATCAACATGTACACATTGTGAAGAAAACATACCAACTATTGTATGACGCATGGAAGATACGGTTTCCAGGGTTAGATCTTGGTTTCTAAAATATGAAAGAGAGCAATACGAGAGGAGAGGAGAGGAGAGGATTTATACCCTGCCCTTGACTACCTGAAGGAGTCTCAGAGCAGCTTATACTCTCCTTTCCCTCCCCCTCCCCACAATAGACACCCAGTGAGGTGGGTGAGGCTGAGAGAGCCCTTGAGAGAACAGCTCTGAGAGAACTTGTGACTGACCCAAGGTCACACCAGCAGCCGCATGTGGAGGAGTGGGGAATCAAACCCGATTCTCCCAGATTAGAGTCCGCACTCCTAACCACTACACCAAACTGCAGCTATTGGGGAGGGCTGGCCATGACCCTCTTTCAGAGACTTCGTGACCTAAAGATTGGGAAACTGTTGGGTATTACAAGTTGAAAACAGTATATCTGTGGTTAAATGTTTGTTTATGTTACTCATAGGAAGTCACATGTTTCTCATGTAACCGATGTTCTTTAGATGTAGAAAGCCCGGGAATTTTCTCCCTGATCTAGGAGTTTGATTGGGACTAAAGTGTCAAGGTGTATTACCATTTTATGGCTTCTCTTCCCGTCTTTGTTTTGGTGTTCTGAAGAAGAAGAAGAGCAGCCATAAATCTCTCTTCTAGTTTTGTCTTTGTAGAGTAAGGATGTAGCCGACTATGCTCTGTTGTTATTTTCATCCCAGTTACCCTTCCCATGCTAGAATTTAGTAAAAACTTTTTTATTTTAATCACACATGGACTCTCAGTCTGAATTATTTTACTCTGGCGCTGCTGGACTATCTTATCTCTGCCAAATACCATTTTTCAATATCTCACTATCACCCAACAGAAACACTTGTCCTAGATTATAGGGGGTGGGGACAAGGCTTTCCTATTTGCTCCGCCTTCTCAATTCCTCATGGGCTCCTGGTTGATTGTATTTCCCCCCAGGAATTCTCGCTGATGCCGATTCCGAGCAATGTGATGGGAGAGTTTGCCTGATATCTCGCCAAACCAGCTGCGGGGCCCTCGTGGAGCCCACGATGCAGAAAAACCAAAAGTATGTAACCTCCGAGATGCTCCCTTGTAGCTGACGGGAGTGTGAGCTTGGCCGACCGGGGCCCTTTTTGTTTTGCTTGCTGACTTTGCCAGCCGTGATCAAAGCTCTGGGGGGTGGGAGATAAAGCTCCCACCTCCTCTTCCCTGGCTCAGGCTTGACACAGATCCCAGCAGCAGACCGTAAAGGGGGGGCCGCGTGCTGGTTAATCATTCCAAAACATGTGAAGGGTGAGCCATCAGCAGGGGCCTTTCCCAGCTTGCTAAAGTACTGAAGGGAATGCAGGCAGGGCAAAGCCCTCTGCCGATGTTCCTTTCCTTTGACATGAGCCTGCAGCCCACTAGCTGCACGTATTAGGGAGTGCGCAGGTCCCTGCAATGCCCCTGGTATGGGCATTCACCATATCCTAACTCCACCACACTGGCCCTGGACTTCATTACACTGCAAATGCATGTAATAAAGACCTGATAATGCCTTGTAAATTGTCCTCATTGAGCTGGAAGGCTGTAAACATGCAATTGCCAAAATCCATCCAGCTGGATCTCTCCCTACTCCCTACCGGCTGCTTTTATCCTTGCAGGATTCCAGATTTGGGTTTGCAGATCAGGGATAGGTCCCCTTTTAGAAACTTCCTATAGTGTGATATGATTAATAAAAAAAGAGGGCTGCTGATATTAAATGAAGGCACAATTGCCACAATATATGTCAGTAACCAGCAGCTGGATCTAATTCAGCAACTCTATAGCTCCAGCATGCTGGCCCCAAACTTCCATTGGCCTTCATGCTTTTGCTGAAACGCACTGCACTTGTATCCAGAAACTTTTCTGCATTTGCATCACCATGGCACCGAGCATCCTGTTTTCTAGAGCACTTTCAGTCCTTTTGCATCAAATCATCTCTAAAGGAGCCGATTCATTATGCCAAATGTATTCAAATGTATTCCAGGCCAAATCAGAACAGAAGCTTAAAGACTACAAGAGCCATGATGCAGCACAAAACTCGAATGAAAACAATCTCCCATGAGAATGACTAGACTACATAAATTCTATAAAAATGGATGATACAATATGAGCAAAACATGCATGAGCAAAAGAAACTATTCAGAAAGCTATGAGTAATGGGAGCGTCCCTGACACCGGCTGTATGTCAAGTCATTTTCCTTGTTGTGGAAATTAGTAACTTCAGATCAGGCAAATGAAATCCCTCCTATGGAAATTCCCCTTACATTAGTCCTAGTTCAGGGCTCAGCCACCTTTCATCATTACAAAGCCAAACGACGTCAAAATTCAGTGCCGGCAATCAACAAAGCGCTGTATAAGAAAACCCGTTCACATAACTAAATGTATACAACTTTATGGATTTGATTTGATTTGATTTGTAGACCGCCCTCTATTTCAGTAACACACATTTTACAAAACAGAATTTAAAACAGTTAAAACAACAGACAATTCTATGACTATTTCTGATGGCGCTTAGAGGACCAAATCATGCCCTTACCCCCACGGGGAGGAGGGGAGAAGGAAGAGGCCAGGCTTGATAGAGACCATCGCTGTCCTCAGCCACAGGCCTGGCGGAACATATCTGTCTTACGGGCGCAGGGCACGGAGGTCATTGGGCAGAGAGTTCCACTAGGCCGGCGTCAGGGCTGAAAAGGCCCCTGGCTCTGGTTGAGGGCACCCGGATGTCTTTGGGGCCAGGGACCCCCACAATGTTCTTCTCCCCAGAGTGTAATACTCTTCTGGGGGTATACCCATATAATTGACATATTCAGGGCTATTTTTGGGCAGGAACGCACAGGAATGGAGTTCCGGCTGGCTCCCGAGTTGGCCACGCCCAGCAGGAACTCAGCATAATAGGCCACACCCAACAGCAGAAACTCATTAGGACTGGCTACATTAGGGGTGTGTAGCCTAACATGCAAAGGAGTTCCTGCTACAAAAAAGCTCTGGGTTTTGACAACAAACAAGGTAAACAGAATATGAAGCAAAAGGTGCGTGTGGCTGGATGACCACATTTCTGGTAACACGGGGGTGCGGCCTAATGTGCTAATGCGCTGTGCTGTCAGGGTGTGGCCTAATATGCTAATGAGTTTCTGCTCCTGGGTGTGGCCTATTATGCTAATGAGTTCCTGCTGGGCTTTTTCTACAAAAAGAGCCCTGGACATATTGAACAATGCACCGCACTTTCCGCAGCCAAAACACAGATTTGCTGTGAGCTCTTTTTCAGGAAGCCACACACATGAGCAGTGGTCTCTCTAAGCTGAGTTAGTGTGAGCTAGCTTACAGGTTTTTTTAGCCTCCGGCTCACACATTTCTGTCTTCGCTCAGGAAGGGATGGCTCCAGAGCAAACTAACGGATGCAGTAGCCAAGTTGCTCGCTCACTACTTTAACACCAGTAGCTCACAAAGGAGAACTTGTGCTCACAAGACTCCATAGCTTAGAGAGATTATTGCACCTGAGTTCTCGCTAAAGGAACAAATATACACAGGAACGCCCAGCACAATCGTTCTAGCGCGCTGGCATAAACCTGCACACAATTTGCACTTGGATCCCTGGCCACTGTTCCCCTCCAGCATTGCCCTCTTTGTAAAGCATCTTTAAGATGCCTTTTAGTCCCACGAACATATTTTTCTCCCATTCCCTTCACACACACTGCCTATTCTAACACTGCATCCACCCCTCCATATGCCTTAAAGATTTCATTTTCTTTGTTAAACAGCCTTGTATCCTAAATAAACAAGTACTTGGTCCCGTACTGAGCCACATTCACCTCTGGAGCCGTAGGTTGCACGAATGGTTTCAAACTGCACCTTGGAAAGCTGCCTTTTAGCTTCTCACTTGCACCCCAGAGTACGGTATATTGCTGTACTTTGCTCACTTGGCCTGCTCACTTGGTGACCACAGAGAACTCCTGGATCCCCCTCTAGAACCCTTGTCCTCTCCAGTTTCACAACAGCAAACAGCTGGGCAAACTGCTGGCGACTGACCGGATGAAAGGGAACCTCATAAGGCAAGAGTTAGGAAGTGGTCTGGGAATCCTTATGTAGTAAATCCCATTTATTCAAGGGGATTTACTTCCAGGGAAAGAATTACAACAGGCCAGGATCCAGGGATCTTGCCCATAGCAGGGAGGAGGAGGAGGAGGAGGAGGAGGAGGAAGAGGAGGAGGAGGAGGAGGATTGGGTTTGTACCCCACCCTTCACTCCCCAAAGGAGTCTCAGAGCGGCTTACAAACTCCTTTCCCTTCCCCTCCCCACAACAGACACCCTGTGAGGTAGGCGGGGCTGAGAGAGCTCTCCCAAGAACTGCCCTTGAGAGAACAGCTCTGAAAGAACTTGGAACTGACCCAAGGTCACACCATGTGGAGGAGTGAGAAATCAAACCCGGTTCTCCCAGATTAGAGTCCGCACTCCTAACCACTACACCACACTGAAAAGAATGCAAAGGCAGCAGCCGTTAAGTCCCACCCCTGGATTCCAGGTATCAGACTGGCAACTAAGGAGCCGGCACACACACAGAGGACTCTGCCCCAGTGCCTGCCACCTTCATACTGGTTGAAATAGCATCACATGACCAACCCATGCCTCCTGCCTCACACACTGTCAATAACTTGCATCTCTTCTAGGAAGTAAAACAGCTGTTAGCGGTGGTCCCAACCTATACCCATTGTTTTGCTGCGCAGTCACAGAATCTAGCACAAAATGACACTAACAGATCATTCCCCCCCCCCCCAGATTTTTAAGTAAAGAAAAAGGAAGTTTCCGGTCCATGAAGGAAAGCTTGGGAATGTCCCCGCGCCTTTCCGGGGCTTCCTCACTATGCCCTAACTGGCCACACATTTCCGATTACTCGAAAAACCAAACTGAAAGCAGCAGAATCAGCTATGCCCAAATGGGCCAAAGGACGAACAAAGTGAAATAACGGGGACGGGACAACGGACACTGGCTTTGTACCAGCTGTGCCCACTGAACTAGTCTGGATGGACTTCAAGAGATGCTCAGGGACCATACCCATTATTCTGCAGACGCTCAGTTGCTGTGCCTCATACAACCAGCTGCTGAAAAGCAACAGTGCTAGAATTTTACCTAGCGGAAGCCTGAAACCATCACATTAAAAGGCCAAAAGGTTATCTGGACCAACTACATCGGCATGATCCTTTCCTCCTCGCAGCCCCTTCACACCGATCCAGCACCGGCCGGCCGTTCTGGCCTCGCTCCCCAGATTCAACCCTGAACACAAATCTGTTTGCCCAACCGGAGGACGAGGCACTTACTTTTCGTAGTCGTGCTTGCAGTACAGCTGCCGGTTGCGGCAGTAGCAGGTGCCCGAGAGCGGCTGCAGGCAAGAGGCACACTTCACGCAGCCTTCGTGCCACGAGCGCTCGTTCACCCTGAGCAGGAAGCGGTCGGAGATGGGGGTGCTGCAGCCGGCACAAACCTCCCGCATCTTGGACTCCGAGCCTAGACGAGAGGGAAGAGCATAGCAGATGACTTGCAAAACCCAAATGGTCTCTGCGGCAGCAGCCAGTGGCTTACAAAAGAGTAAGGAGCACGGTGATCAGGGTCACGATCTTATTTCTTATCTACCTATCTACCGGGAAGTGATGCTCCCATTTGTTTTGGCAGGGCGCCTGGCATCAAAGTGCCCTGGTGGACTGTGCTGTGGGAACGCCACGCTGGAAATATCCCCCCTTGTACAGCCGGGTTGTGTGAAACTGTCCAAAAAGCATTTTTGGCACTCTCTTTTGGGCTTTCAAAAAACAGACAGACATTGGTGCTATTCTGTGATGTGGTTTTCTTTTGGAGAAGTTAGAGTCACTTATTACAGTTGCGCTTATGCAAAAGTAGGGCAGCATGGTATAGCCCAGGGGTAGCCAAACTGTGGCTCGAGAGCCACATGCGGCTCTTTCACACATATTGTGTGGCTCCTGGTCGGGCAGCTGGGGAAGCGAAGGGGAGGCATGCTTTTTCTCCCTCCCTCCTGTCTATTTACTTGTTTCTCTCTCTCTCTTTCTCTCTTTCCAGCTCTTTCTTTCCACTTTTCTCTTTCTCTCTTTCTCTCCCAGACAAATAAATATCATTGGACAAATAAATATCATTATCAATATCTGTTTTTACCCCTTTTGTTTTTATTTTTGGCAGTCTCATTTCATGTTAAGAAAAAGCAAATCTGCATATTTTTAAATAAAAATGTGTGTGTAATATTTGTTAATGTCTTGCGGCTCTCAAACATCTGACGTTTATTCTGTGCGGCTGTTACAGTGAGCAAGTTTGGCCACTCCTGGTATAGCCTCACCTCATCAAATGTCAGAACCTAAGCAACATTGGTAGTTGGATGGGAGACCTCCAAGGAAGACTCTGTAGGGGAAGGCAATAGCAAACCATCTCTGCTTTTCACTTGCCTTGAAAGCCCCCTTGCTAGGGTCACAGTAACTCAGTTGTGACTTGACAGCATTTAAAGGTAAAGGTAAAGGTACCCTTGCTCGAAAGCCAGTCGAATCCGACTCTAGGGTTGCGGTGCTCATCTCCATTTCAAAGCCGAAGAGCCAGCGCTGTCCAAAGACGTTTCCGTGGTCATGTGGCCGGCATGACTAAACACCAAGGCGCACGGAACGCTGTTACCTTCCCACCGAAGTGGTCCCTATTTATCTACTTGCAATTTCTTGCTTTCGAACTGCTAGGTTGGCAGGAGCTGGAACTAGAGACAGGAGCTCACCCCGTCTTGCGGCACCCGGGTCTTGAACCGCTGAACTACTGACCTTCCACAGCCTGAAGTTCAGTGTCTTAACCACTTGAGCCACCGCAGCTCCTTGTGACAGCATTTACATATGCAATAATAACTTTTAACCTAAATGACTGAGAGCAGGTTGCAATACTTTGACAGTGCAATACTGAGACAAGTTACACTAAATCAATGGATTTAGAAGACTAACTCTTTTTTAGGGTTGCACTGTTAATGTACAATGTAGAGCGTTAATATCACTGGGAATGTACCATATCGCTCTGTCTCATGAAGAAAATGTGAAAGATGGCATTCTAACTGCATTGCTGGGAATGTACCATATCGCTCTGTCTCATGAAGAAAATGTGAAAGATGGCATTCCAACTGCATTGCTTTCGTTTCCCGTCTTGCTCAGCCATAGTTTCATATAGGGATGGGCATCAACCAAAAAATGCAGTTCAGCCACAAACTGAACCACAAACCAAATCCAACCAGGAGGTTTGTTCATGAACCCAACCAGTTTGTGGTTCATGGCCACTCAAACCTTGTTGAAAGGGACTGTAGTTCCTTTAAATGGAATCTGCAGGAAGCTCAAAAAACAATTGAGCAAGGAGGGGCAGGTTGCTTCCCCACCGCTCAGCTGTTTTTGCAGCTTTTGTGGGGAACAGAAAGCAGGGGTTTAAAGGGACTTGGAGTACCCATGCTTTCTGCTCTATCCATGAACCACCATGAACTGCCCCAAACTGCTTTAAAACTTCATGGAAGTTTGTGACAGTACAGCCATCACAAATTTCAGTTCATGGACCACGAACAGGGCAAAATCTGTAACGAATTTTGCTTTGTGGTTCGGTTTGTGCCCATCCCTAGTTTCAAGCATCACAAGAAGCCATAGTTTATTTTTAACTATAGTTAGTTATGGTACTTTGGT
Source organism: Gekko japonicus (assembly GCF_001447785.1). Classification (NCBI taxonomy): domain Eukaryota; kingdom Metazoa; phylum Chordata; class Lepidosauria; order Squamata; family Gekkonidae; genus Gekko; species Gekko japonicus. The sequence continues at coordinate 407,262 of NW_015177020.1, read as the reverse complement.
CACATTGTGATAAAAGTAACTGGCAAATACAATAATTCTAGGAAAAGTTGAAGGAAGCAGAAAAAGAGATGGACTGACTCAAGGAGGAAGAAGAAGAAGAGATTGGATTTATAACCTGCCCCTCACTACCCAAGGGAGTCTCAAAGCGGCTTACAAACACCTTTCCCTTCCCCTCCCCACAACAGACACCCTGTGAGGTAGGTGGGGCTGAGAGAGCTCTGACAGAAACTGCTCTTTTTCAAGAACAGCTGTGCCAGAACTATGGCTTCCCCAAGGTCATCCAGCAGGTGCAAGTGGAGGGGTAGGGAATCAAACCCGGTTCTCCCAGATTAGAGTTCGCGCACTTAACCACTACACCAAACTGTCTGCAAGACATGAGCAAGGCTGTTAATGATGACTTTTTTGAGGTCAATAACTCATAGGATCACCTAATTTGGAAGCAAACTTTACTGCCCTTAACACACAAACATATAGTTAGTTTGTGAGAGCAGGATTCAGGATTATACCATTGCACAATTTGTCTAATATTGTAATTTCGTTTTGTTTCATTGTTCATGTTGTACTGTTTTATTGTACTTAGTATACTGTTTTTTGTGTGCCATTCTCTGATTTTGCGAACCAGTTCCATTGCATTGTTGATTTTATGTATTATGCAGCTCCAATGGCACTATGTTTAATTGTGTGATCATCTTTCTCACTGACACTTAAGGAGGGACTACAAATGAATAAAAACAGATTATGACAGACAATGATCCCTCTAAGCTGTGAAGTCTTGTGAGCAAAAATTTTGCTCTGTGAGCTACTGGCATTAAAGTTGTGAGCAAGTGATTTGCCTACTACATAAATTAGTTTGCTCTGGAGCCATCCTTCCTGAGCTAAGGCAAAAATGTGTGAGCCGGAGGTTAAAAAACTGTGAGCTGGCTCACACTAACTCAGCTTAGAGGGAACACTGACACAAATGCTGCTTCCATTGCCTCTGTAGCCTAGCAGGGCACCACCAAAGAACAAGGCAGGTTAAGCCGGAATTCAGCTAAAGTGTCTGTGCTCAGACATCACACAAGACCGGAATTACGACTAATTGCAATCAAGAAAGCTACTTCAGATCCTGGGTTCAGAGTTTGGTTTGATGGCTAGTGGAGTAGCCTACATTCAACCAAGCTCCATTAGTGTGAGCAGACTACAGTGTCATGGGAAGTCAGGTGAAACCAGGTTTTGGCTCACAACTGATCATTCATGATGGGTAGCTGTGCTGCCCCAGCCAGTGTTTAAACTGTAGTTAAGTAGAACTGCCATATATCTTTAAGAGCAGTGGTTCCTGGGAATTGAAGTCTTCAGTTAGACATCCCACAGCATCCGGCACACAGAGGCGAGGATTAGAGTTTTACAGCTCTCTTCCTGTGGCCTTTGTTCTCTTAAAACAGCAAGGAGGTGGGACACGCAATCCTTTTCACCATGAGCCAGTGAACTGAGTTAGATTACAAAGATGTAAGAATTCTTCTGAATGCATGTGGAACTTAATAAAAAATGATTTAATTCTACTTTGACTCTGGCCATGCGTTGAATCTGTCCACTTTTGTAATCTAATTCAGTTCACTGGCTGATGGTGAAAAAGATTGCACGTCCCACCTCCTTGCCATGGCTTCCCTAAAATGACTGGCCTTGGAGGTGGAGCCAGCCTCAAAACGGCCGCTGCGGCTTACCTTCAGTCGCACAGTGGAGAGACCTTTGTGCTGTGGTGTGGCAGCTGCCACCAAAGCAAGACTTTTAAAAATCTGCACAGCCAATCAAATCTCAAAGAGGGGAAGGCACCCCTTTATCTCAAGTATCCCATAAAATCTACCTGTAGATGTCTGCCAGCAAACAAGAGGGAGAGAGGGGAAGGTAATACTTGGCCTGGAACTCTGGGAGTCAGCCATACCCCGGCAGTGCTGCCAGTACCTCAAGGGCTCATCTTGGACCTGGCTGATGGCTGGGTGGGTCCAGACTGTCCAGAAGATGATTAGGAGCCCAAGCTGAAGCCATTCCTGTCACTTTCTTCCATGTTACCCTGACCTGAATAGCTAAGCAGGGTCAGCCTTGTCTCGTATTTGGAAGGGCGGCCTCCAAGGAACACCAGGGCTGTGATGCAGCGGCAGGCAACGGCAAACCACCTCTGAAACGTCTCTTACCTTAAAAAAAAAAAGTCTAGCTCACGCTAAAAGAGCTAGAACTTCTGGCTGCCAGAAAATCATCATAATATCAGGGCTATTTTTGGGCAGGAACGCACAGGAACGGAGTTCCGGCTGGCTCCTGAGTTGGCCACGCCCACCAGGAACTCATTAGCATAATAGGCCACACCCAACAGCAGAAACTCATTAGGATTGGCTACATTAGGGGTGTGTGGCCTAACATGCAAAGGAGTTCCTGCTACAAAAAAAGGCCCTGGGTTTTGACAACAAACAAGGTAAACAGAATGAGAAGCAAAAGGTGGGTGTGGCTGGATGACCACACTTCTGATAACACAGGGGTGCGGCCTCATATGCTAATGACCTGTGCTGTCAGGAGTGTGGCCTAATATGATAATGAGTTTCTGCTGTTGGGTGTGGCCAATTATGCTAATGAGTTCCTGCTGGGCTTTTTCTATAAAAAAGCCCTGATAATAATTATTATTCCATGTTTTGCCCCCAGAAGTCTGTCCGTGTCTCAGCAAAGTCCAACCCAACTGGAAGTCCACCAGAGCTAGGTGGCAAGGTTCAATCTTGAGGAAGCACCTTAGTACTGTGTCTCAAAAAGCTCTAAATTATGCTCCCCTCAGAGAAACCGGGTAGCTTTGCGCGTATTTTTGAGTTTGACAAGTACCATCGTACATAACTTTATATCACATTACTTTTCTCAGAGGGGTCTGTCGAAGGACACGTGTCATATAGATAACCCCGTGAGGGTGCCGCAGGTGGCGACTGTCACCCAGCTCAAGATCTTGATTCTTTGGAGAAGGGCTGTGGCTTAGTGGTAGAGCATCTGTTTTGCATTCGGAAGATCCCAGGTTCAATCCCTGGCATCTCCAGTTGAAATGACTGGGTAGTAGGTAAGGTGAGGGACCTCTGCCTGAGATCTTGGAGAGCCTTGGTCAATCATCATCATCATCATCAAGTTTATTGTATTAGCCATTGGCCATAACAAAACATAAATACAAACACAATCCTTATACATCACATTAAGTTATCCCTTCACTAACTTGCGCTGAATCCTAGCCTTAATCTTATCTTTTTTGCCGCCAAAGCAAACAGGGACATTCTGCTGGTAACATATACATCCATATCAGAGAGCAAAAAAACAACCAACTCCTGTTTTGAGAATCCATTGTGCAAAGGTAAAATAGGGTATATAAATCTCTGCCTAAGTGATTCATGCCATGAGCATCTCAGTAAATAGTGCTCAATATCATCCACTTCACCCAAACCACATTGACAGATTCTTAAGGCAACAGGTAAACCCATCAAACGACCAACACAGACCATTGAAGGAATGGCATGGAATCTGAGGGCTGTAAATGCCCTTCTTAGGTCAAGATTGGTTAGTTTCTCTAAATAGCCAGTCCTACAGTGATCTCTTTTAAAGATCTTAAACAGAGGGGGCCTTGGTCAATCAGAGAAGACAATATTGACCTTGATGGGCTGACTCAGTGTAAGACGGCTGTATGTGCCCATCGGTTCCTCCTGGTCTGGATCAGACTAATTAATATTATCCATATATTATGAAATCAGTATGTCTTTAGGATCCCCCCCAATAGATTAAAAAAAAAAAAGAACTCCAGGTCAATGTTCCCTCTAAGCTGAGTTAGTGTGAGCTAGCTCACAATTTTTTTAGCCTGCAGCTCACACATTTCTGTCTTAGCTCAGGAAGGATGGCTCCAGAGCAAACTAACTTATGCAGCAGCCAAATCGCTCGCTCAGCTCCCAAAGTAGAATTTTTGCTCACAAGACTCCACAGCTTAGAGGGAGCATCGCTCCAGGTACGTGCTATAAAACACAGCTCAGGGGCACAAACACAGCGACACACGCCAGCCAAGCAACACAACACTGTACACCGGAACTAGAAGCAGCTCTCCGCTACAGACTCTTCAGATCCTTGGGAAACTCTCCGGCTTGTACAAAGTCAGCGAGTGAAATGAATTCCACCCCCCTCCAAATGAACCCGTGATCTAAACTTCATTTGGAGCAGCCTCAAATGTAACACCAGGAGGATCCTCGGGGGCTCTCTTTGTGCTCGGTTGATCCCAGAGCCTGTAGCACATCTAGCTATTATTGGAAAGAAGACAAAACACTATGCAGTCAAGTTAATTTCCTTGGAAGCTGACCCTGGAAAGCCAGGCACCGTAGACAACGACTCCTCTCTGCCCCCGCCCCTCCCTCGGTCGATGTTGGAGTCTAGATTCATTAGATATTTCACATACCAAATGAAAACCCACTCAGACCGGCAGAGCGCAGCTGCTCCCTGTAGAGCCCCATGTACATTTTTTTTGGGGGGGGGGGATTTCTGAATAATCAGAATGAAAACTAACATAACTTTTATAAAATCGTAGACTCACAGAGTTGGAAGGGACCTCCAAGGTCATCTAGTCTAACCCCCTGCACAATGCAGGACATTCACACATACCCCCCCAGTGACACCCCCCCGCATTCCATGCCCAGAAGATAAAAGAAACCCTCCAGGATCCCCAGCCAAACTGACCTGGAGAAAAATTGCTTCCTGACCCCAAAGTGGCGATCAGCATTTCCCCGGGCGTGTAAGAAAGGGCCACGACAACTAAGCACTGATGCATTCCTCACTGCCCTCCTTCTCATGATCTGCCTAAGTACACTTAGGACTAGAAAAAATCTTTGTATTAGAAATAACCACACGGGTACGTATCCAGCGGACATCTCCAGCGAAGAGGTCTTCTGTTAATTCAGTAGAAAAGAGTAAGAGTCCAGTGGCACCTTAAAGACTAACAAAATTTGTGGCAGGGTGTAAGCTATCATGAGTCACTGCTCAGCAAGAGCCCGGTGGCACCTTAAAGACTAACAAAATCTGTGGCAGGGTGTAAGCTATCGTGAGTCACTTCTCAGCAAGAGCCCAGTGGCACCTTAAAGACTAACAAAATCTGTGGCAGGGGACGCGCTTTCGTGAGTCCCTGCTCACGTCTTCTGAAGTGAGCAGCGACCCACGAAAGCTCACACCCTGTCACAAACTTTTGTTAGTCCTTAAGGTGCGGCTGGACTCTCGCGCTTTTCTTCTGATACAGACGGACTAACACAGCGACCCATATTGATTGGTGGATTCATGTTACCAGTGGTGGCACCTCACCTGGGGAATGCCTCTTGAGGCTAACCTGGTGCCCGCAATCCTCTCTTTTAGGCACCAGGCCAAAATTTCTTTTCCCCCCCTTTTAACTAGGCCGTTTGATCTTTTTCACTGTTTTTACAATCGGCTTCTAACCAGAGGACTGTTGAGACGATCACTGAGGTTGCCAAATGTTTTGTGCTCTCCCCCTCACTTTTATAAGTTTTTATAAAACTTTTTTATAAAACAGTTTTATAAAACTGGCTTTCGAGCAAGGGAACCTTTACCTATGCCTCAGGGGTTTATTGGCTGGGTTTTAATGGTTGTTCATTTACGGATGTTATGTTTTTTATGATTTTATCTTGTTTAATTTTACGAGCGGCCTTGGGCGGGTCTCCGAAAAGGCAGCATGTGAAATGTTTGAAAATGTAAGGAGCAGTGCTGGGCACGGCGCAATGTTCCCTCTAAGCTGTGGAGTCTTGTGAGCAAAAGTTCTACTTTGTGAGCTATTGGCATTAAAGTTGTGAGCAAGCAATTTGGCTACTGTATAAATTAATTTGCTCTGGAGCCCTCCTTCCTGAGCTAAGACAAAAATCTGTGAGCTGGAGGCTAAAAAACTGTGGGCTAGCTCACACTAACTCAGCTTAGAGGAAACACTGGCACGGCGTAATTCTTCTGCAACGGCAGATGCGTCCCACTTTGAAATATTCTTCTTTAATAAATTAGAACTTTAAAATTAAAAAAAATAGATGAGCCCTCTAGACTGTCCACTGTGCCCAATGCAAGCAGAAAGAATGCTTTGCATCTCACGTAGTTCTCTTTGTGGGACAATGTACACGTCTCCTAACAGAAGAAGACCACAGGGATGCCAGCCTCCAGGGGGGACCTGGAGATCCCCAGGAATTACCCCTTCTCTCCAAACTACAGAGGTCAATTCCCCTGGAGAAAATGGGCACTTTGGAGAGTGGCACCTATGGCATTGTCCCTCAGTGAGGTCCCTGTCCTCCCCAGGCTCCATCTCCAAATCTCCAGGAGTTTCCCAGACTGAGTCTGGCAACCCCATCCCCCGGCAGTGGCCATGGGGAACCTGGCAACCCTATATGCCAAAACTTATTTTTATTCAGGGCTTTTTTTGTAGAAAAAGCCCAGCAGGAACTCATTAGCGTAATAGGCCACACCCCTGACAGTGCCGTTCATTAGCATACAAGGCCACACCCCATGCTTTCCCTTGGCTTCCCCAGTCGCCTGTGGCTGTGAAGAGCCTGGGCAAACCTCCCCCCCTTGAAGGGAAAGGAAGGTAGTTTAAACTGCCTTCCCTTAGCTTGCCCGGGCACCTTGTGGCTGCGGGGTGCCTGGGCAAGCCGGCCCTTGGACACACTGGGGAAGGCACGGGGAGGTATTTAAATGCTGGGAGGAATTGCTCTCCAGGCCTTTCTTCTGTAGCCACACACACAGAGGTTTTGGCTGTAGTGGGCGTGGCCAACTCTGGAGCCAGCCGGAGCTCCGTTCCTGTGCGTTCCGGCCGAAAAATAGCCCTGTTTTTATTTAAGAACATAAGACCATAGGAAGAGCCCTGCTGGATCAGACCAGTGGTCCATCTAGTCCAGCATCTAGGGTTGCCAAGTCCTCGCTGTATGCAGAGCGGGGGACTCCAGTGCTGCTCTGGGAGTCCACGCGTGCACGCAAAGCGCACACACACCACAACCACGTCACCCGGAAGTGACACAACCACGTCGGGCACGTCGGGGGCAGGGCCAGAATCATCTGAGGGAAAACCATAGAGTTTTCCCTCAGATGACCGTGGCTCCGCGCCCGATGCAACTGCGTCACTTCCGGGTGACGTGCTGAAGACGGGCACGTCGCGTGCTTTGGGGGTGGGGTTGCCCCTGGGGTCCGATCTGCCGGCGGCGGGTAACGGGCCTCTCGGGTGGGGGTTTCCCCCCCCGGGGGGACTTGGCAAGCCTACCAGCATCCTGTCTCACACAGTAGCCAACCAGTTCCTCTGAACGGTCAACAATAGGGCACAGAGGCCGAGGCCTTCCTCTGATGTTGCCTCCTGGCTCTGGGCTTCATGGGCTTAGTGCCTCTGAATGTGGAGGTTCCCCTCAGTCACCACGGCTAGTAGCCATTGATACACTTAGCCTCCATGGATCTTTTTAATCCCTCTTGAAAGCTGTTTACTCCCGTGGCCATCACTACATCCTCTGGCAGTGAATCCCACTTTTTAAATCACTCTCTGTGTAAATAAGTATTTCCTTTTGTCTGTCTTGAACACACTGCCCATCAGTTTCATTTTTATGCCATAGAGATCCCAAGTCCCCCCGGGGGGGCGGGGAAACCCCCGCCCCAGAGGCCCGTTCCCCGGCACCACTGGATCGGGCCCTGGGGGGAACTCTACCCTGACATGCGCATCACCCGGAAGTGACGCAGGCACGCCGGGCACGCTGGGGGCCGGGCCACGGCCATACAAGCAAAAGCTCTATAGCTTTCCCTTGTTTGGCCGTGGCCCCGCCCCCAGTGTGCCTGGCGTCCTCCCGTCACTTCCGGGTGACGTGTGGGGCGCACGCGCACAAGACGCCAGCCGGGAGCCCCCCGCTCCCGGTGAAGATAGACTTGGCAACCCTATTATGCCACCTCTCCAGAGTCCTATTTGAGGTGGCTTCCAATTAAAAAACCAAAGTATAAGAAAAAATTAAAAACAAGCTATTGGACATAAGCACCATTGAAACGGTTCATAAAACAGAGCAGACGGTTAAAAAGCGGACGACACCCCTGATTAAAAGCGTGAGTTTAAAACAGTATTTTAGCCTAGTGCCTATAAGACAGTAATGTAGGCGGCCAAGACAGCCTCAAGCGTGAAGGTATTCCGAAAGTGAGGAAGAGGCCCTGCTTCTAACTGCCAACTGCCTCACTTCAGAAGACAGGAGCACGGGGGGGGGGAGGACTTGAGAAGCAGATCTTAACTGGTGGGCAGGACAGTGTGTGAAGAGATGGTCCTCTAGGTACCCTCGTCCCAAACCTTTTAAGGCCTTAAAGGTAAGAACTATCACTCTGAACTGTGCCTGGAAACAGATGGATAGCCAGTGCAGATCTTTCAGTGTTGGGGTTGATATGATCCCTGCCAGGGCTTTTTTTGTAGAAAAAGCCCAGCAGGAACTCATTAGCATAATAGGCCATACCCAATAGCAGGAACGCATTAGCATATTAGGCCACACCCCTGACAGTGCCACTCATTTGCATATTAGGCCTCGCCCCCATGTTACCAGAAGTGTGGTCATCCAGCCACACCTACCTTTTGCTTCTTATTCTCTTTACCTTGTTTGTTGTCAAAACCCAGGGCTTTTTGCATTTTGGCCACACACCCCTAATTGTAGCCAATCCGAATGAGTTTCTGCTGTTGAGTGTGGCCTATTATGCTAATGAGTTCCTGGTGGGCGTGGCCAACTTGGGAGCCAGCCAGAACTCCGTTCCTGTGTGTTCCTGCCCAAAAATAGCCCTGATCCCTGCAACCAGCCCCTGACACTAGCTCGACCGCTGCACTTTGCAACTGAAGTTTCCAAACTGTTTTCAAAGGCAGCTCCATATAGAGGAATGATAGTAACCTAACTTGGACGCGATCAAAGCGTGGATCTCTGTGGCCAGATCATGCTTTGCAAAGAATGGCTGCAGCTGACAAACCAACTGGAGCCGATGAAAGGCGCTACGTGCCACATGTCACAGAAGAGGCCTTAGGCACCAACCACAGGCCATGATCCGATAGCAATCCCAAGAAAGGAACCTGTTCCTTCAGACGGAGTACACCCCCCTCCTGGACAGGCTGGCTCCACGGTCCCCGAGCAGCTTCTTCATTGACCAGCAGCACCTCAGTCTTGTCTGGATTGAGCTTCAGTTTATTGACTGTCATTCATCCCATTACCTTCTCCAGGCAGCTCTTCAGGACTTCCAGAGACCCACCTGACTTAGCTCCTAGGGAGAACTAGAGATGGAATCCCCTCCTCCTCCTCCTCCTCCTCTGCTGCCCTCCGGAGCCAAATGGAGCAACTGAGCACGTTTGAAGGGTCGCCATAAGTTAGCTGTGACTTGACGGCACTTTCCACCACCACATTTGGTGTAGTGGTTAAGTGTGCAGACTCTAATCTGGGAGGAACCGGGTTTGATTCCCCACTCCTCCACTTGCACCTGCTGATGTGACCTTGGGTCAGTCGCAAGCTCTGGCACAGCTGCCCTTGAAAAAGAGCAGTTTCTGACAGAGTTCTCTCAGCCCCACCCACCTCACAGGGTGTCTGTTGTGGGGAGGGGAAGGGAAAGGAGTTTGTAGGCCGCTCTGAGACTCCAAGTGAAGGGCGGGGTATAAATCCAATCTCCTCCTCCTCCTCCTCCTCCACATTGTTTTGAAATAAAGTGTTTAGGTGTGGAAAAGACTTAATGGAATGGGATTAGAAGGGAGTCATCTTCCATGGAGGGAAAACTGAGTCACATTCCTTCGCAGATCGTATGCGGGACGCCTGGTGTTGTTGGCACAGGGGACAACCAGCTCCAGTGTAACAAGAAGAAGGAGAATGGTTCAAAATATTATACCAGCTTGTTTGCTTTGTGAGGGCAATTCAAAATACAGAGACTCTCGAGAAGACTCTTGAGAGTCCCTTGGACTGCAAGGAGATCAAGTCAATCGGTCCTAAAAGAAATCAATCCTGACTGTTCCCCAGAAGGCCAGGCACTGAAGCTGAAGCTCAAATACTTTGGCCACCCAAGGAGAAGGGAGCACTCACTGGAGAAGACCCTGATGCTGGGAAAGATTGAAGGTCAAAGAAGACGGGGATGGCAAGGGATGAGATGGTTAGATAGTGTTGTTGAGGCAACAAACATGAAATTAAGCAAACGCCAGGATGGAAGACAGGAGGGCCTGGCGTGATGTGGTCCATGGGGTTGCGAAGAGTCTGACTCAACTGTGCAACTGAACAACATCAACCTAACCCGACTGTAGCCAGTCGCTTCCTACCTGGCGTGGGCTTGAAATTTTATTATGAAGTAACCAAGCGAGCCAGTTGCCAGGATCTATGGTATGCAGCAGAAGGCCTCTGTCAACAACATACAGTTCTTTACGCAGCAGCCAGCCACAAAAACGGGGTGACAGTTCAAGGCATGAATGATTGGGTCACACCTCAAGGATTATTGGGCAACCGGCCCAATTACCCAGGAATAACTTAATTTAATCGGGTTTTTTTGTTTTTTTTTTACAAAAAGCAATTTGGCCAACTCAAGGTGAGATGAAGGCGCAGAGAGGCTCGATTTGCTTCACACTTGAAGCAAATCGTCCACAAACGAGGCCGTCTTTGATGGCCAGGAAAGGAATTCAACTTTTGGGCCACCGAAGGTAGCTGAAAAAAATCCATCCATTCCTAAGTCAGAGCGAATAAGTCCCTCATTCTCAGACTCTCCCTCCGCTCCATCTGTAAGCGAGAGCAGGAAAAGTGAGGAGAGGTCAACCTTTTGACTGACAACAAGTTTTTTTAAAAAATAAAGCACACTAAAGGTGCAGCAATGGCCCGGGCTTGCCCGGAAGCTAAGCAGGGTCGGCCCTGGTGAGTCTTTGGATGGGAGACTACTGAGGAAGTCCAGGGTGGCTATGCAGGGGCAGCCCGTGGTAAACCAACTCTGAACATCTTTGGCCTTGAAAACCCGATGGGATTGCCATTAAGTCAGCTGCGACTTGATGGTGCTTTCTACTTCCACAAAGTGTGCACAGGTTGGAGCGAAGAGCCAAAAGGTGCACAGGCCTGAAGATTGAGAGACAATATCCACCCACCATCCAAATTTAGGTTGGATTGAAACTTGAGAATACCCCCCCTTAGGGTTGCCTTCTCCGGGTTGGGAGATTCATGGAGATTGGGGGCAGGGAGAAATCGGGGAAAGGTTAGGATTGGGGAGGGGAGGGGAGGGAACTCAGCAGGGTAAAAGTAAAAGGCAAAGTCTTCCCTTGCTCGAAAGCCAGTCGAATCCGACTCTAGGGGGCGGTGCTCATCTCCGTTTCCAAGCCGAAGAGCCAGCGCTGCCCGGAGATGTTTCCATGGTCATGTGTCCAGCATGACTAGACGCCGAGGTACACGGAACGCTGTTACCTTCCCACCAAAGCGGGACCTGTTTATCTACTTGCAATGTCTTGCTTTCGAACTGCTAGGTTGGCAGGAGCTGGGCCAGAGATGGGAGCTCACTCTGTCACGCGGCACTCGGGTCTCAAACTGCTGAACTACCGACCTTCCGGTCTGCAGCTCAGCGTCTTAACCTCTAAGCCAACACTTATTTATTTGTATTAATATATATATAATTTTTAGGCTGCCCTTCCCTGCAAGCAGGATTTAGGGTGGCTTACAACCGAAAGGAACATTCCATAAATAACTAGAAGTTAAAATCCTACCATAGAACACATAGTGGACACATCAGCAATAATTCAATCCATTCCAAGATAGCAAGAAAATTTCAGATTTCACAAGCCTCTGGGGCGGGGGACTTGCCGTAGGGTTGCCAGCCTCCAGGTAGGTCCAGTAACAAATAAATATACACTGCAAAAACCATTTAACAAACTAATGTGTTCTATTTATGATCATCATTCAGTATAGTGCATAGTGTATCATTATTTCATCCTAGTCAGGTATAAATATTCGTTACATTCAATAGGCAATAACATTCAGTACATACAGATTGCTAATGACCAGACAATTTTGCATCAGTGTTTTAAAAGTCAAGCCCCAACGGGAGTTTCTAGAATTATAAGCCTGCTTCTCCTTGCATGAAGTCTTCCAAAAAGGGGGACAGCTTTCCTAATAGTTGCATGGATGCTTTTTGCCGGTCCTACAAAAGACACATTATGCTGCTAACATTCATGGACGGAGTTCTCCTGTCATTCTCAAAGCTGCATGACAGAACACATTGGTTTGTTAAAAGGGTTTTGCAGTGTATATATATTTGTTACTGAACTCTCCTAACACTGCAGCTCGGGTTGCTTCAGCCTCCAGGTGGGGCCTGGAGATCTCCAGCTTTTACAACTGATCTCCAGGGGAGCTTATAGAGATCAGCTCCCCTGGAGAGAATGGCCGCTTTGAAGGGTGGACTCTATGGGACTGGGCCATGCTGAGGCCCCTCCCCAAACCCTGCCCTCTCCTGGATCCACCCCCAAAGTCTCCAGGTATTTTCCAACCTAGACCTGCCCACCCTAGCTTGTGGAGTATAGAGGGCATGAGAGTGCCAGTCTACATACTGTACTGTCGCTGTCTTCAACAGAATGCCTGGCGGAACATCTCTGCCTGACACGCTCTGCGGAAAGCCCTGGCCCTGGTTCAGGACAGCCATAGAGTCTGTCAAGTATTGACTCAACGCCATTCAGTGCCGGATTTACGCATAAGCTAAATAAGCTACAGCTTAGGGCCTCGCAATCTGCTGGGGCCTCGAATAAAAACACAATATAAAAAATGATTTCAAATATTAAAAAGGCGTATATATTTTAAATTTTTATGAGACCAGCTGATGTAATTTAAAACAGTAGGGGGCCTCTGGGTTTTGTATAGCTTAGGGCCTCAACAAGTCTAAATCTGGCCCTGACGCCATTGTAAGTGAAATCAGCTTTATTATCAACAAGAACCTCAGAAGAACACACAACAACAAACAGTGGAGCATAGCTCCCTTTTAAACTATCCCGGGTTGAGGTAGCCACACCCTGGAATAGTTAAGGACCAATAGCATTGTTACAATAATGTCCAATCAGGTTTGTTCCCTCCAGCACAGTTCTCTTGCATCTGATTGGTTACACTTAAGCATTAGCCAATAGGATTGTTCCAGCTTAGAATCCTGGCTAAGATCTCAAGCTTAACATTGCATTTAATACAGTTAATACACCACAGAGTCCCCCCTCCGAAGCAGCCATTCCCTCCAGCGGAACAGATTTCTATTGCCTGGAGACCGGTTGTAATTCTGGGAGATCTCCGGGCCCCACCTGGAGGCAGGCAACCCTATTCCCCTTTCACCTTCCGGAAATCTGTTGTCATGGGAAGTTCTTCGCTGGGTTTATGAAGGTCTTGGAAGTGGCTGGTGCTTACGGGGGTGAGGGGATACCTCCCTTCACAAACCCTCAGGGCCCTTCTGCTTTTCTGAGTGGATACAAGGCTTCTTTTTTTAAAAATGAGGATCCCAGTCTAAGACCCCAGAGCAGGACTGAGAGCAGGAAATCTTTAAAAAGTGTACTGAGTAAGAGCAGGGGGTTCCGTGCCGTCCCAGCAACTTACGCGCAGCGTTTTCAAAACAGTATTTTTCTGTTTTCTTCCTACAAGGGACTGAAACAGCAAGATCAGACTCTGGACAATCCAGCCTCATGATCTTGGAGAAACTCCAAGTTCAGCCCCTTCACTTCCTTTCTGAGGGAATTTGTATGTGTGTGTGTGTGGGGGGAACATGACAACATGTCCTTCCGAGTACACGAGGCACCAGGCAACCCCCTTCTTCTGGTTCAGCTCATCTTGCTATCCGTTATCTATCTGCTTATTCTGACAAAACGTGCTGTTACTTAGTACACTATCTGTGTGCAGATACTCACAGAGGCCTTAGCACCCCTCTCCTCCGACCCCACCCGGCCTGTGAAATGTCAGCAGCCTTAGAACAAAAGAAAGGCGAAGCGTAGTTGAAAGTCAGCACAAAAATGGCACACGTTCATCTTATCCTTTCCGTTCCAAGTGACCGACGATACATTAAGAAACAGGGAAATTGTTTCTAAGTCAAGCACAAATTGGTTTTGGAGGGTAAATTTGGATTTGTGGCCAGCATCCCCAAATCTGAGCTGATGCTCAACAAATCAGAAGGGAAAAAAACCCCAAAAATCAAAACAGTAGGGAAAACCTGACCCGGACAGCCCAGGCTAGCCCAACTTCATCAGATCTCGGAAGCTAAGCAGGGTCTGCCCTGGCTAGTAAATGGATGGGAGACCTCCCTGGAACTACCAGAAGTCACCATGCAGAGACAGGCCATGGCAAACCACCTCTGAACATCTCTTGCCTTGAAAACCCCACCAGGGGTCGCCGTAAATCAGCTGTGGCGTGGCAGCCAACAACAGTAGGGGAGAGAAAGGCCTTCTAATTAGTTTCAGGAATAGTAAATATGTGCATTTGAAAAACCATATGGGATTTTTTTTAAAAAAAATGCAGTTGGTTTTAATTTCGTCTGTCATTCACCTTTCTTTAGATAAAGACTGTGGAGTGTTTCAGTGAGAACGGTGGACTATGAAGAATGTAAATAAATGTTCTCTACAACCGATGGACGCCAGCCTCCAGGTGGGACCTGAGAATCCCCCAGAATTCAAGCTTATCTCCAGACTACAGAGATCAGCTCCCCTGGAGATAATGGATGCTTTGGAGGGTAGAAAATATGGCACTGAGGTCCCTGTCCTCCCTAGGGTCCATCCCCAAATCTCCAGGAGTTTCCCAGCCTGGATCTGGCAACCCCTACCTCCTATCCCCTGCTGGTAGCCAGAGGGGACCTGGCAACCCTACTGCAACCTGTATTTTAAAGCCAAAAATAGACATGGAAAACAAGGACAGGCAAACACACAGGGCCCACAGGTAGGGCTGTAAACCTACAGGTTGGGAAATTTCTGGGAATTCAGGGGGTGAAGACTGGGGAGACACCTCAGTGAGCTAGAATGTAACAATCCACCCTCCAAAGCAGCCATTTTCTCCAGGGGAACTGATCTCTGTCACCTGGAGATCAATATCAATTCTGGGAAATCTCCAGGCCCCGCCTGGAGGTTGGCAACCCAAAGCACAGGGGCGGATCCATGAACATTCCTATTACTGACACTCAAGTTAAAAAAAATAAACCAACAAACCTGCCCTTGTCCATGTTTTTATGTACAGCCTGATAATGCAGAAATACGGACCTCTTGACATCTTTATACCAAATAGCAAATGTTCCCTGTTAAATTTCTGCAGATTAAGCTGCTGCTGAAAGCACAGGTGCAGGGCCAGTAAAACACAATTGGCAACTCTCCCTGTCCCCAAGTCCTCCTCTGTCTCCACCACTGCCCCGCACCTCCAGCTGGTAAGAACGGGGGCAACCTCACGCTCCTTAAAAATCCTTTATCCCACCTTTCCCTCCACAAGGAAGATCAATGGGATTCACAAGGGTGTTGCAAATAAAACCGTCAATGGAGGCATCGATTATATAGTCCAAAAGTCACACTAAATAAAGTCTATTGCTCTACAGAAAACCACCAATAAGAGACTCGTTGGCCAATAACCAAAAGCCACCTTGTAATGACTTCAAGATATATGTGTGTTTCTTTAAATGGTTGGTAAATGTCAGTAGAGGAGCTGCGGTGGCTCAAGTGGTTAAGATGCTGAACTGCAGGCTGTGGAAGGTCAGTAGTTCAGCAGTTCGAGGCCCAGGTGCCACATGATGGAGTGAGCTCCCATCTCTAGTTCCAGCTCCTGCCAACCTAGCAGTTCGAAAGCAAGAAATTGCAAGTAGATAAATAGGGACCACTTCGGTGGGAAGGTAACAGTGTTCCGTGCGCCTTGGTGTTTAGTCATGCCGACCACATGACCATGGAAACGTCTTCAGACAGCGCTGGCTCTTCGGCGTGGAAACGGAGATGAGCACCGCAACCCTAGAGTCGGATTCCACTGGCTTTCGAGCAAGGGAACCTTTACCTTTAACTAAATGTCAGTAGAACCAGGGGGGTGAAAGAGGGAGATGAGTGAGTGAGGTGATTGGTTGGTGACTGAGAGTGTGTGGACAAAGCTAGGGAGTGTGTATGTGTGGAGAGAGAGAAGGCAGAGTGTTCAGTTGGAAGTTTGAGTTAGAAGTCTGAATCCAGAAGTCAACATCTGTCAGTTGTGGTCAATCTACACAGAGTCTGAGAAGCAGTCTTCTAACTAGAATCATATAGAAGTGCTGTGAAAGGCATTAAGATTCTAAACCGGAATTATTCCTATTGAACATTTTTCCCAAAATATATGGAAGAGAGAAAAATCTGTTGTTACATTGTATAATAGCTGCAAGAATAAGTTACGCCAAGTATTGGAAAACAGATAAGATCCCAGATAAATTAGAGGTCATACAAAAACTGTTTGAGGTCGTCGAAATGGATAAAAATATTGTGTATATTAAAAGGGAAAGATGAAGATGTGTTTGAGAAAAATTGGGGGAAACTATAAATGGAAACTCAAAATGAAGGGCCAGGAAGAGATTTGAGATATGAATTATTCGATGTAAATATGGCTGTATGCTCGTCTATGTATAGCGTATAATTAGCATATGTTGTTAGATGTTGGTTAATAGATAAAATCAATAAAAATATTGGGGGGGAAAAGATTCTAAAGGAGGAAGAAGATATACTTAAGGGGGCATATTAGGGAAAAATCTAATGTAATCAGAGTATTTTAAGAGTGTGAGGGGAAAGGCTGACAGAGACCTGAGTAAAAAAGGAAAAGATTTTACTGAGCAACTTAACAAAACATTTTGTAACCGATACGCTTCTTTTACAATAAAGTTTTATCTTGTGTATTGTTAACCCAGAGTCTCATCCTCAGAACCACATAGCCCAACGAAGGAGCCTTAGAGCTTGGGCACAATACTGTGGGAAAGGTTAATTCAAGACCGGTGGCAGCAAAAGATACTTTGAGTGGGTGAAAGAAACGACAAGGAATTTAAAACCACATCATACCTAACCACACAAAATAAAAGAGAGGTATCGTCACACACCTATTAGATTTTCCTGATGGTGGTGGGAAGTGCCCAGGGGTCATTTCGTAGAAAAAGAGCTAGGGGAACTCATTAGCATAACTCATTATCATATGCCACACCCCCTGACATCAGGGGCCCGGCGGTGGACCTGCAAGGCCAGCGGGAGTGCGAGGAAGCCCTGCCAAGGCCCTCCCTGGCCCCAGGCAGGCAGGGGTGGGGAGAGGCGGGGAGGAAGCAACTTACCATCCCTCTTCTCCTGCCTCCTCCTGGCTGAATGAGGGCTGGAAGCAGGGCAGCCGGAAGCAGGGGGCGGGGCTTCATCATGTGCCCCGCCCCCCTGCATCTCACCCGGGGGAACTGCGTTCCCCCACGTTCCCCCCCGAAATGACCTCTGGAAGTGCCGTTGTCGCAGCCAAATGATAGCGGCCCTGTAGGGTTTTCAAGGCAAGAGACTAACAGAGGTGGTTCGCCATTGCCTGCCCCTGTGACGTGACCCTGGGCTTCCTTGGAGGTCTCCCATCCAAGTGCTAATCAGGTCTAACCCCTGCCTAGCTTCAGGCTAGCCTGGACCACCCAGGTCAGGACAGACATTCCGGAAGGCTGGCAAAGCAGATAAAACTTCTGACCTACAGTGGGAACCAATTCAGAAAGCTGAGAGTGGGCTGATACTTTTCTAACTTCCCTGTATGATAGGACAGTGACTGGATGCTGGCATGGGAGTAGGCAAGATGCCTAATTGGCATGTGGGTTCACACAGAGAGAGATGGATCCTGTGGTATCCGTGTGTGTAGCTTGGGTGGACATCACACGACATGCGCAGGAAGTGACGCAGGCCTTTCCCCAGGGCCATTTTAATTCCCAGTCTGCCCCCAATTCTGATTAAGAGAGTGACAGTCACCGAAGGCACCCAGGGAACATCTGAACCAACCTTTTCACTTCACAGGAGACTCAATTTTACAATTGCTGCTCTACCGTTGATTGGCAGATTAAAAAAAAACCCACACAAAATCAGGATAATCGGAGACAACATTGTTTGGGAGCAAGCCCTCTGATTCTAATTATGCCTCTCCGCTATAATCCTGCTGATAAATTAAAAGTCATAAAGAAATGGAAATGATTGGGGCAATGCGAACACGGTCCTCTCCCGTGCTGCATTATTCCAGTTTTATTTAACGGCAAAATGCCGAGGTTTGCTGCGTTAGTGGAAACTCTCCCGGATAATTGTCCCAGAGATGCCATTTCAAAGGTCTCTGTACTCTCTTCCGGGCATCATTTCCTTTCCTTTTGTTTATTCTTAAGTTACTGAGCGGGATATATTTCCCCCCCAGACTTCATCATGGCTTGCCTGGGAAAGCCAAGCTTGCAATTTAGGTCATAATCTTCCACACTTTTACCTAGGAGTAAGCCCCACTGAGCGCAGTGGCCCTTATTTCTGAGTAAAGCTGTGTACAGTCAGGCTGCATAGAGTTAGGCAGCCTCCCTGCATGCTTTGCAAAGTAGGGTCCAAATGAGGACTTTGAAGAGCTGAATAGAATTTCTACCTAAACTCAGGGGTCATTTCGTAGAAAAAGAGCTAGGGGAACTCATTAGCATAACTCATTAGCATATGCCACACCCCCTGACATCAGGGGCCCGGCGGTGGACCTGCAAGGCCAGCGGGAGTGCAAGGAAGCCCCGCCAAGGCCCTCCCTGGCCCCAGGCAAGCAGGGGTGGGGAGAGGCGGGGAGGAAGCAACTTACCCTCCCTCTTCTCCTGCCTCCTCCTGGCTGAATGAGGGCTGGAAGCGGGGTGGCCGGAAGCAGGGGGCAGGGCTTCGTCATGTGCCCCGCCCCCCTGCACCTCACCCGGGGGAACTGCGTTCCCCCACGTTCCCCCCCCGAAATGACCTCTGCCTAAACTCCCTTCTATGCCACTGCCTCTGTAGAGGCAAAGGTAGTGTACAAGGTTCTCTCCCCCCAAGATTTGTCATCACAACAACCTTGTGAGGTAGGTTACACTGAGAGGGTAGGATCAGCCCAAGGGCAACTGGTGATAGGGTTACCAGGCCCCATGCAGCTGCTCAGCTGGCCGGGGTGGGTGGGTGGCTAGAAATGGTGTGAAAATAAGGGGGGGCACCAGCAGCATCCCAACATGCCAGAGAATCACCAGCAAATGTGCTGGCATCCCTTCCAATGCACCTAGGAAATGACATGTCACCAGTGCAATCAGCGAATCATTGGTGAAGGGGTCCCCCCAGTAAGTCCCCCCAGTAAGTCCCCCCAGTGGCTAGAAGAAACTCGTCAACCTGGGTTGCCAGCTCAGGGTTGGGAAATGCCTGGAGATTTGGGGGGTGGAGCCTGAAGAGGGTGGGTTTGGGTGAGGAGAGGGACTTCAACAGGGCATAAGGCCATGGAGTCCACCTTCCAAAGCGGCCATTTTCCCCAGGTGAGCTGATCTCCACCCAGAGGTCACATAGAGTTGCCATGTCCTCCCTGGCCACTGGTGGGGGGTGGGGGACAGGATTGCCAGATCCAGGCTGGGAAACTCCTGGAGGTTTTGGGGTGGAGCCTGGGGAGGACAGGGACCTCAGTGGGGTACAGTGCCATAGGGTCCACCCTTCAAAGCAACCTTTTTCTCCAGGGGGACTCATCTCTGTAGTCTGGAGATGAGCCATAATTCCAGGGGAACTTGTCCCACCTAGAGCCTGGCTTCCAAAGCAGGAGATCTCCAGCCACCGCCTGAAGGCTAAAGACAATAGGGAACCCTTAGTGTAAACGTATAGCCACAAACAACACCCACCAAGGGAAGGCCATCCACAATTCACAACTGTGTTCAAAACTATGTATTACATTCACTGAAAGACGAAGAAGGGCTAGTGGTCACAACCCAATAGAGTGTAGAGACGTGGATCCAACAGATCGCTCAGAACAATTAAACGTAGTCTACAAAAAGAGCATGTTCAAAACCAACAGTAGGCTCCTCTGTAATTCCATTCATAGATAGTGTCCATAGACCTCCAATCAGAAAGTAACTGCGGCAGAAGACGCTCACTGTGGAAAGAATAACAGCCGGACGCCTCTCCCAGGTACAAATCAAGTATTTCAATGATCTTCAACAGCGGCTCGTAAAACGGAACCCAATATCCAAAACAACATAGGCACAGCTCAAAAGCTTCAATGGAATCCTAGAGTTCTCTCAACCCTACTGGCAAGCCAAGCTGGTGAGCCTCCTAGTACTTGGTCTGAGCACACATTACAACTGGATATGCCCTGGGAGTTCTGTAATGAAAGGCAGGCACATCAGGCCCATGACACACAGAGAAGGGGGGCTGAAGCCTTCCTTGCATACACTCTCCCCATCCCTTGCAACCCATCCCCCTTAAGGCCGGGGTGCTGAATTTCTTCCCCACCATCTGGAAATATATATTGTCTTATTTATTGATCTGTTTTTAGGTAGTCTTAATGTTGGTTTTAATTTAAATTACTTATTGTATGTTATTTTGGTATAAACGGCCATGAGCCCTACTTGTAAGGAAGGGCAGCCTAGGAAATCTAACAACAACAACAACAACAATAATAATAATTTTCAGCAGTGTCCTGGCCTCAAACAGCCCTGGGAAACCCTTCTTTGCTCTGCTGGGAAAATTCACATATGTCGATAGGCTACATTTAAGATTCCTGAAGAGGCCAAACAGCCGTTCCTCAGGGACGTTCCAAGGTGAGAAAATTGTGCAGCAGGTGGCCTCAAATAAAAACCTTTTGGTGTGCCATTCAGTTCCATATTGGAACATTCCGATTTTGGTCCTATTTTATTTATTGTTAATTGCCTTACATGTGTTACAGGGACTCTGTTGCTTGTTGTGTTTTGCACTGTTTGACCTCTGAAGAAGGCTCTTGTGAGCCAAAACGTGTCAGGTCATACACTGTCCTTTTTTGTGTATTTCTAACTTTGAACATTTTATGAGGCTTTATTTGGGCCCCTACAAGGTTTTTATATGTCTTTGTAATAAACACTCTTTTGTACACTTACTTGTGTTTTTAACTTTTGACCTTCAATAACTTTTCTAAACTTCCTCTGGAGGACTGTGCTTAGTTGGTTTAGATTTCCACCCTCTTTTTTTTTTTGGCGGGGGTGCAGTTTAAGCACCCCAGGGTTGCCACCTTCCAGGTGGGGTCTGGAGATCTCCCAGAATTACAACTGTTCTCCAGACAAGGGAGAAAATTGATGCTTTGGAGGAGGGACTGTATGGCCTTCTACCCCACTGAGCTCCCCCCTCTGCAAGACCCACCCTCCCCAAGCTGCACCCCCGAATCTCCTGGAATTTCAAAATCTGGAGTTGGCAGCTCCACGCCACAATTCTTAGTCAATCCCCCCGACTGGGAAATGCCGCGTTGGACAAAAACTTGCCCAACTTGTCAGAAAGAGCCACCGTCCACCCTGAGCTCTTACAGGGTGCGTCAACTCGCCATTTTTCCCCGACCGGAAGCCCCACGCCACAATTCTTGATTTTCAAATGCTTATTAATATTTTATAAAGTTTACAACACAATTTGGAAATATTTACAATCCGTGAGTTATAGAAATTGAACTTGGTGAATATACTAGCCAGTTAAGTGAAACAGTAAATTACAGGCATGCGCATCATAAACAGTGAGGGTTATCAGTGCCAGTAAGCCCTGAGCAGGCCAAGCATTGTACCCATCAGGGATAGAACAAATCTATCCTATCTAGATGAGTTCTTGATATGTAAAGATGCGGCAGAGTCTGGTGAGAGGGATCAGTGTGGTTGAATATTAGTTGTAGTGACCTATTCAAGAAATGGAAACCATTTCCCCACGAACTGAATCGTTTTTGGATAAATCTCACCACAATTCTGATCTAAATCAAGTCCCCATGAACCCGAGAATTAAGCCAAACTCCCAGCATGCATCTGGCTTGGCAGAACCCAGAATGGACCTGGAAGCAGTGTGACACACAGTATTAGCAGAAAAGAGCAAGAGTCCAGTAGCACCTCGACGACTAACAAAATTTGTGACAGAGTACGAGCTTTCGTGAGTCACTGCTGAAGTGAAGTGAGCAGTGACTCACGAAAGCTCCTCCCCTGCCACAAATTTTGTTAGTCTTTAAGGTGCTACTTTAAGGAGCTGCGGTGGCTCAAGTGGTTAAGACGCTGAATTGCAGGCTGTGGAAGGTCAGTGGTTAGGCAGTTCGAGACCCGGGTGCCGCATGACGGAGTGAGCTCCCGTCTCTAGTTCCAGCTCCTGCTACTGGACACTTGCTCTTTTCTACTGCTACAGGCAGATTAACGTAGCTACCCATCTTAATCTTAATTTGAACCTGGATCTTCCAGTCCTTCTTCTGATAAAGTGCTACACCACTCTGGCTCTTATTTCAGAAAACGCCTCTCATCATAGACAGGCAAGAAAGGCTTCTGAAACATAACACTTAAATGTATGGGGGCCTTTCCCCCATTGCATCTGGTTGCACACCCTAGACTATAATGATAGAGGTCCCACCCACCCCCCAAAACTCCAGGAACAGGGAGGCTGGCAGTAGACAGTCCTCTGTGAATTCTGCATGTCTGATTCCACCATGAAACCTTTAAGAACTGCACAAAAGGGAAATGTTTTGGGAGATGTTGCTTGTGCAGTGCTCAGGGGCAACCCAGTGGAGTTTTCTCTTCTGTGCCCCCTTAAAGGGCTGGAGCTCAAAACCCAGGCCATTTTCAGCGACCAAAAACTCAGGGCATTTTCACAGGTGACGCAAAGGGGAGCCACATTAGCTGGCTGTCTTCAGTAAAACCTGGGACCCCTCAGCTGTTGCAAGCAGGGGTCATTTCATAGAAAAAGAGGTGTAGGAGCTCATTAGCATAACTCATTAGCATAACTTATTTGCATATGCCACACCCCCTGACATCACTGGAAGTGTGTCAGAAGGCAACACCCACTGCTCAGGCTCCACTGGACTGTTTTGGATTGCTAGCTATGGGGGGGGGGGAATGTGCAGATCTGTCCTCGCAGAGGAGGGAGAGCTTGTACCTGAATAAAACTTGGTCTTAAAGGTGGCACTGGACTGTTTTGGATGGGTGGGCTGTTTCTTGCTCTGACTGAGGGCTGCTGGGAGCAGGGGGTGGGGCTTGTTGCATGTGCCCGCCCCCTGGGCTCTTTACTGCCGGAGCTCTGCTCCTGTGCGCTCCTGCAGGAAATGACCCCTGGTTGCAAGTGTGAACTAGTTCTGAAACAAAACTTGCCAAATTGCCAATGACTGCTATTGTCTCTATACTTTTCTCAGTTTCATTTGAATTTAGCATACTTTCATCTCCCCCAGTTCGTCCTTCATTTTCTTAACTCTTTGACCCTACTGTTTACTTCCCCTCTCCCCAAGATCTCCTATGCGAATGTCCACAGGGTGAGAGCTTAATAAATGCTTCCAGTGAAGCAAGAACAACAGCCTATAGTGGTGGTGGTGGGGATCTTGTTTGTCTTTAAAGGATCACAAGATTCCTATTTATCTTAGGCTGCGATCAGATGACAGGCTTTGGCACAGTCTGGCTGTGCCTTGTTCCGGAGAGGTGTGACCAGACATAACCCAGCAAACCCTTCTCCAGTTCCTTCCCATGTTCAGAAACTCACCATAGCCCAGGACTGGAGTGGCCTGCTGAAGGCAAGACGGAGCCTCCTCAGTCTTCATCCTCCAGGCCTGGTAGCAGAGAGTGGGACCTGCCACAGAGAAGAAATGTCAATCACGAGGGAGTCAAGGTCAATCACGAGGGAGTCAAGGTCAATCATGAGGGAGTCAAGGACAGGGATATGGACAGATGCTGCCAGATGCAAACAGAATACATGGGGATTTATGCAACATTAGCATTCTTCATTGGCACAAAGACTCAACCATAGAACCCTCAAAGTAATGGGTACCATTTAGAAATAGAGTCACACCCTTTTTTTGCCTTGACCCTTCTTCTGTGCCTTTCCTTGCTGCACAATAAGGAACAATATATATAAATACATGCATACCTTATATGCATATGTGTAAAGTGATGTCCTGTTGCAGCCAACTTATGGCGACCCTGTAGGGTTCCCAAGGCAAGAGATGAACAGAGGTGATTTGCTATTGCCTTCCTTTGTATAGCGGCCCTTGGTGGGGTCTCCCATCCAAATATATGTACACCCACCTATACAGAACACCTCATTTATCCCCAGACAAAACTGCCAAAGGATTTTCCATTGTATTTTTATCCCTCCCATCCTGAAAGCCAGTTTGGTATAGTGGTTAAGAGCAGTAGATTCTAATCTGGAGAACCAGGTTCGATTCCCCACTCCTCCACTTGAAGCCAGCTAGGTGACTTTGGGTCAGTCACAGTCCTCTCAGCCCCAAAATAAACCTAGCCCGCCGCAAAAAAGAGCTAGAGTTTCAGGCTACCAGACCATCTTCAGATCTCCCACTGCCATACGATAATTAATTCATTTATCCCTCCCATCCTCCAGTGAGCTCAAGGCAATGCACATAGGTGTCCCATCCACCATTTTGTCCTCACAACAGCCCTGTGAGGTAGGTTAGGCTGAGCAAGAGTGACTGCGAAAGACGACAACAACCCAGCGGCCTCTTAAGGATCAACAATGTTTATTTCGACGTGAGCTTCCATGAGCCTCCGCTCTCTTCTTCAGGGAGTGACTGGCCCCAATTAAGTTTCAGAGCTGAGTGGGGATTTGAAGAAGAAGAAGAAGAAGAAGAAGAAGAAGAAGAAGAAGAAGAAGAAGAAGAAGAAGAAGAGGAGGAGGAGATTGGATTTATACCCCGCCCTTCACTACCCAAAGGAGTCTCAGAGCGGCTTACAAACTCCTTTCCCTTCCCCTCCCCATAACAGACACCCCGTGAGGTGGGTGGGGCTGAGAGAGCTCTTAACAGAAACTGCTCTTCTTCAAGAACAGCTCTTATCAGAACTATGGCTTGCCCAAGGTCATCCAGCCAGGTGCAAGTGGAGGAGTGGGGAATCAAACCCGGTTCTCCCAGATTAGAGTCTGCGCACTTAACCACTGCACCAAACTACACCAAACCTGAATCGTCGCAGTCCTGGCCTGATCCTGTGAGCACACCACCACAGTGGCTTGTAGATAAGGTTGTCAATCCCCAGGTGGGGCCTGGAGATCTCCCAGAATTACACTCGACCCCCAGACTACAGAGATCAGTTCCCCTGGAAAAAATGGCCACTTTGCAGGCTGGACCTTACGGCGTTATATCCTTCTGAAGTTCCTCTCCTCTCCAACCTCTACCCTCCCCAGGATCTGCCTCCAAATCCCCAGGAATTTTCCAACCACAGTTGGCAAACCTACTTGTAGAAGTCCTGCTCCTGTTCAAGGTTCAGGAACAGGCCAAAACTGCAAGAATGGAACATTTGGGGCAGTTGCCAATCTTTTCTCAAGAATCCTGCGAAACGTGCCCTGCCCTGGATAGTTCAGGTAAGCCTGATCTCATCAGATCTCGGAAGCTAAGCAGGGCCAACCCTGGCAAGTACTTGGATGGGAGACCTCCAAGGAATATCAGGGCCAGGAGGCAGAGGCAGGCTATCAAGCCACCTCTCTGAATGTCCTCCATCCATGCCCCAGTAGGAGTTGCCAGAGGTCGCCATGTGCACACAAGATGCAAAAAAATACCCCCCAAGAATCCTGCAAAATATGTGAATGTGATTATCCACATCTTGCAGATGGGGAGAGGTTGAGAGAGACTTGCCCGAGAAAACGTACAACGCAATCCTAGGCACGTCCAATCCAAAATAAGTCCCACAATGTTCAGTGGGACTTACTCCCAGGTAAGTGATATTTAGGATTTGCAGCTTTCTATAGCCCTGTGCATGCGTTTTTTGGCCATTGAGCCAGCTGACTTATGGCGCCCCTGTAGGGTTTTTCAAGGGAAGAGACTTCAGAGGTGGTTGGCCATTTATTTATTTACTTATTGTCAAATTTATACCCCGCCCTCCCCGCAAAGCAGCCTCAGGGCGGCTTCCAAGAACATAAATACAAAATAAAGACATACACAATACGTAATTAAAACATCACAGTTAAAATAATACATTACAAAGTGATACATTACAAAGTGCTAGCAGTGGTTAAAAATTCAGTCAGATGGAATGCTTTCAAATGGATTTCCAACTTCCAGCATAGAAGTGCTTAGATGATATTCTGCTCGGCAACTCTTATGGCAGCTGCTCGACGATGACATTGCGGGCCGTGCGCTACGTGGGCAGCGGCGGCTACTAATTGTATGCCTGGCGG
The DNA here is from genome assembly GCF_001447785.1 of Gekko japonicus. NCBI lineage: Eukaryota > Metazoa > Chordata > Lepidosauria > Squamata > Gekkonidae > Gekko > Gekko japonicus. The sequence continues at coordinate 380,984 of NW_015177020.1, read as the reverse complement.
AAGAGCTCCGTCTTGCAGGCTCTGCGGAACTGTGAGAGGTCCTTCAGGGCCCTGATCTCCTCCGGGAGCTCGTTCCACCAGGTAGGGCCCGCCACCGAAAAGGCCCCGGCCCTAGTAGCAGCTAGCCTGGCCTCCCTCGCCTGCCTCCACTGCCTGCCTCCGCATCATGACCCTGGTATTCCTTGGAGGTCTCCCTTCCAAATACTGACCACAGCTGACCTTGCCTAGCTCCCGAGATCTGACAAGATCAGGCTGGCCCGGGCTATCCAGGTCAGCTTACCTGAGTGCTGGGGAGGATTTATTTCCCCATTTTTGCATGCACAGAATACAAGAGCTATATGTAGTTTCTTATCTGTATCTATAGACTGAAGAGCTTTATGCAGCTCCTTAGAACCAGCAGCAAAAAGACACAGTCTTCCAGTTTGGTGTAGTGGTTAAGTGCACGGACTCTAATCTGGGAGAACCGGGTTTGATTCCCCACTCCTCCACTTGCACCTGCTGGTGTGACCTTGGGTCAGTCACAAGCTCTGGCACAGCTGTCCTTGAAAAAGAGCAGTTTATGTCAGAGTTCTCTCAGCCCCACCCACCTTCTTCTTCTTCTTCTTCTTCTTCTTCTTCTTCTTCTTCTTCTTCTTCTTCTTCTTCTTCTTCTTCTTCTTCTTCTTCTTCTTCTTCTTCTTCTTCTTCCATGGTGTAGTGGTTAAAGTGTTGGACTAGGACCTGGGAAATCTAGGTCTGAGTCCCATCACTTCTGCCACGGAAGCTCACTGGGTGACCTTGGGCCAGACACCCTCTCTCTCAGCCTAACCAACCTCACAGGGTCGTTATGAGGATAAAATGGAGGAGAAGCAAAGGATGTAAGCCACTTTGGGTCCCCGCTGGGATGAAAGATGGGACATAAATCAAGTGAATAAAATAAATAAAATAAAAATAAATGTTGGGTTTTATGCCTGGAAACACTTCGTCCCTCAGTGATTACACCCGTGAGGGACAAACAACACTGCGTATGCTCAGAGACACTCCTGCTTTATAATTATTTGAGTCATTCTTCCATTGATCCCTGGGGATTCAATGGCATCTGTGACGCCCATCTCAGACAGGCGCCATTATGCTGAGATCAAAAACAGTGACAGAGTTCTGTTCACGTTACAAGAGAATAACAACAGCAGCAAGCAAGAGAGGACCTGAAAACATTTGTCTGCGTATAACAAATTTTTGTTATGCCTCACCCACTTTTGTGAACAATAAATACATGACATTACTAAACGCACAAATTAAAAAAGAGATCCTGAGATATGAAAGAGAGGAAAATATCTTCTGTCCTGCCTTTCGACTTCTCAGCCATGCTGCATCGCTTTGGTGTAGCAGTTAAGTGCGTGGATTCTAATCTGGGAGAACCACTCCTCCACTTGCAGCTGCTGGATGAGCAGTTCTCGAAAGAGCTCTCTCAGCCCCACCTACCTCACAGGGTGTCTGTTGTGGGGAGGGGGAGGGAAAGGAGTTTGTAAGTCACTCTGAGTGAAGGGTGGGGTATTGGATTTATCTCCTCCTCCTCCTAACAAAATCCATGCACAGAAGCACACTTCTGTGCACACCTGACTTGCTGGATCAGAAACTGTCAAGTATATATTTACTTAGATATCATGCACATCCCACTTTCCTCTCCAATGGGGACCCAAGGCAGATCATGACATCGTCTTCCCCTCCTCCATTTTACCCTCCCAACAACCACCCTGTGAGGTAGATCAGGGCGAGAGACAGGGACTGGCCCAAGGTCACCCAGCAAGCTTCCATGGAAAAAGCAGGTATTCCAACCGGGAACTAGACTGACACTTTCACCACCACACCACATTGGAGCATGCTGTTTATCCACACACCGCATCGCGTTCAGATGCATGCACATTTGGATGTGCATCTAAATGTGTCAATGAAAAAGACCAAGAGTCCAGGAGCGCCTTAAAGACTAACAAAATTTGTGGCAGGGGAAGAGCTTTCCTGAGTCACTGCGCACTTCTTCAGAAGAAGTGAGCAGTGACTCAGGAAAGCTCCTCCCCTGCCACAAATCTTGTTAGTCTTTAAGGTGCTCCTGGACTCTTGCTCTCTTCTACTGCTACAGACTAAAACAGCTACCCATCTTGATCTACCTAGATGTCTCTGTGTGTGTTTTGCTGTCAAGTTGAAGTCAAATATCCTGGCTACGGCCCTGGGTCGGAGCCATGTGTCCAAATACATACCACAATCTCCAAAGAGACTGGGGTGCATCTCCAAATGTGCATTCTAATGGAAAGCGATGCAACGTGGATAAGACACATAGATACACATTTTGACATGCATCGGGTTTAGGTCGTAAAACACTGAGACCTAAGCAGAGACCAGAGACCAGGAAAAAGAGCAAGAATCCAGCAGCACCTTAAAATATGTGATGGGGTATGAGCTTTCAAACAGTGTCTCAGGAAAGCTCCTCCCCTGCCACAAATATTGTTAGTCTTTAAGGTGCTACTGGACTCTTACTCTTTTCCAGGGGTGATTTCCTGCGAGAGCTCACAGGAGCGGAGCTCTGGCAGTAAGGAGCCCAGGAGGCGGGCACATGCAACAAGCCCCGCCCCCGTCTCCCAGCAGCCCTCAGTCGGGCCACAAGGAGCAAGAAGCAGCCAGGTAAGTTGCAGTGCCCCCCCCCCGCCTTCAGGTACAAGCTCTCCCTCATCTGCGAGGGCAGATCTGCACGTTCCCCCCCCCCCCAATAGCTAGCAATCCAAAACAGTCCAGTGGAGCCTGAGCAGTGGGTGTTGCCTTCTGACACACTTCCCGTAATGTCAGGGGGTGTGGCATATGCAAATAAGGTATGCTAATGAGTTGTGCTAATGAGCTCCTGCACTTCTTTTTCTACAAAATGACCCCTGCGTCTTTTCTGCTGTGACAGACTAATGCGGCTACCCATCTTGATCTCTCTCAGTACAGAGCTCAGGAGCTGAGACATGAGCTGTCTGGAGCAGAGAGATCTGCAGAAAGGAAGCCCTGGACTTTCTCGACATGGAGCATAGAAAAGGAAAAGAAATTGGAGGGGGTGCCTGGAAGTGACTTCAAAATATCAGCTGTAGGATGGGGGAGAGCTACATATGGGGGAAGGCTGCTAAAACGAAGAGAGGAATTTCCATTCAAATCCCAGCAGGAGCTGGGACTTGCCTGATGGAAGCACCACTCCGTAACCCAAATGCGTAGGAACTGGATGCCGCTTCTCCCACTGTGAAGAGGGAGCAGATGCTCTGCACATGGGCAGGGGCATTCTGCCACTATTTCACACTTCCCACGGCATCCGAGGCAGACTCCGGAGCCAAAATTAATCACAGGAATTTCTGGCTGTGGAGGATGATAGGGAAATTGGGAGAGGAGGATAGAAGGGGGGGAATGGAGTAGACAAAAAGAGAAGCTAGCTGGTGGGACTGGAGACTTACAGGCTAAAAGAGAAGCCAGCTGGTGGGGCTGGAACTTACAGGGAAAAAGAGAAGCTAGCTGGTGGGCCTGGAACTTACAGGCAAAAAGAGAAGCTAGCTGGTGAAACTGGGGACTTACAGGCAAAAAGAGAAGCTAGCTGGTGGGGCTGGAACTTACAGGCAAAAAGAGAAGCTAGCTGGTGGGACTGGGGACTTACAGGCAAAAAGAGAAGCTAGCTGGTGGGGCTGGAACTTACAGGCAAAAAGAGAAGCTAGCTGGTGGGACTGGGGACTTACAGGCAAAAAGAGAAGCTAGCTGGTGGGACTGGGGACTTACAGGCAAAAAGAGAAGCTAGCTGGTGGGACTGGGGACTTACAGGCAAAAAGAGAAGCTAGCTGGTGGGACTGGGGACTTACAGGCAAAAAGAGAAGCTAGCTGGTGGGACTGGGGACTTACAGGCAAAAAGAGAAGCTAGCTGGTGGGACTGGGGACTTACAGGCAAAAAGAGAAGCTAGCTGGTGGGACTGGGGACTTACAGGCAAAAAGAGAAGCTAGCTGGTGGGACTGGGGACTTACAGGCAAAAAGAGAAGCTAGCTGGTGGGACTGGGGACTTACAGGCAAAAAGAGAAGCTAGCTGGTGGGACTGGGGACTTACAGGCAAAAAGAGAAGCTAGCTGGTGGGACTGGGGACTTACAGGCAAAAAGAGAAGCTAGCTGGTGGGACTGGGGACTTACAGGCAAAAAGAGAAGCTAGCTGGTGGGGCTGGAACTTACAGGCAAAAAGAGAAGCTAGCTGGTGGGGCTGGAACTTACAGGCAAAAAGAGAAGCTAGCTGGTGGGGCTGGAACTTACAGGCAAAAAGAGAAGCTAGCTGGTGGGGCTGGAACTTACAGGCAAAAAGAGAAGCTAGCTGGTGGGACTGGGGACTTACAGGCAAAAAGAGAAGCTAGCTGGTGGGGCTGGAACTTACAGGCAAAAAGAGAAGCTAGCTGGTGGGACTGGGGACTTACAGGCAAAAAGAGAAGCTAGCTGGTGGGGCTGGGACTTTACAGCAAAAAGAGAAGCTAGCTGGTGGGGCTGGAACTTGCAGGCAAAAAGAGAAGCTAGCTGGTGGAACTGGGGACTTACAGGCAAAAAGAGAAGCTAGCTGGTGGGACTGGGGACTTACAGGCAAAAAGAGAAGCTAGCTGGTGGGGCTGGAGACTTGAGAGGGGAGTTTGAATCAGTGGCAGCAAGGGGCCATTATATGCTAAGCTCAGGACTAGATGCAGTGGGTGGAAAATATGGCCTCTGAACTTAGTGGTCGCACTGGTTGTTCTCTTCTACTTAGCAATGTCTCCTCCACAGGCAAAGCTATTGTCTGCTTTTGGGGCACCCTTTCAGAGCCTGGGAGCGGTGGTGGACCTACATTTTTGCGACCCCGAAGCTTGAACTGTTATGGGGGCCCCTCCTCAACTAGCAACAATAGGGCAACATCCAACAAGGTCCAAATGTAGGAGGTCATCAGAGGGGGCGGGGCTCATTAAAGAGGTGAAAATCTAATTTTTGGTGTTAATATGCACAAGCGAGACTAGTGCAGCCTGGATTGAGAATTCAGATGTCTTTTTATGGTTCTGATTGGCTAAGGGCTGAGCTGCAGAAGTATTAAGCCGTGTGCCAACGAAGGATTCGCAGATCCAGCTGCCAAAATGTAGGCTATGAATAGATTCGGGCGAGCTCAGTGACCCCATACAGCTGGGGGTTCGAGCGTTGCAAGCCCCCGAGAAAATTTTGAGATTTGACCCATTACAGGGACATTTTGAGGCCATATGAAATGGGTATTGGAGCATATTCTAAGGTCAATATTAAGCACTTCAACCCACTGGCTTATGAGTCTGTTACTGGAATAGCCTTATTCTAATAACACTTTTTAAAAACTCCATCAATTTTGTTGAAAATTCAGTCATTAAAAAAAAAGTTGCTTCAGGGACCCTCCGGGATTAGTTTCATAGTAGATCCACCCCAGCCTGGGAGCCACGGCTTCTGTCCCCAAAGCCGTTGGGAACCCTGGACTAGGTGGGGGGGGGGGGGGGAAGAAGAGGAGGAGGAGAAGAAGAAAAGGAGGAGGAGGAGGAACTTGGATCTATATCCCACCCTTCGCCACCTTCAGGTGTCTCAGAGTGGCTTACAATCCCTTTCCCTTCCGCTCCCCACAACAGATACCCTGTGAGGTAGGTGGGGCTGAGAGAGCTCTTTCCAGAACTGCCCCTGAGAGAACAGCTCTGAAATAACTTGTGACTGACCCAAGGTCACGCCAGCAGCTGCATGTGGAGGCGTGGGGAATCAAACCCGGTTCTCCCAAATTAGAGACCGTGCTTCTAGCCACTACACCAAACTGACAGGGGGCAGAACCAATCCGTCTGGCTCATCCCCACAAGGCCAGATCCCTGATCAGGCCTGCATCAGATTACAAACCAAATTGCCAGATGAGTAGCCCTGGAGCGCCAAAATGAAGCAGGAGTCCAGCAGCACCTTAAAGACCAACCAGACATATTCTGGCCTCAGCTTCCAGGGGTCAGAGCATCAGTTTTGGCATTACTGCCCAAGGCTGGGGGACGAGGGTGGGTGGACAAACATCCAGAGTCCAGGAATCACATCAGCTGACATGAATACCAAAATTTAGGGGCTGCAATGCAAAAGATTCAGCAATTGGCACATCCTAACTCCAGAGGGGTAGCTGTGTTAGTCGGCAGCAGGAGTATTAAACAGAGACCCGGGGGGGGGGGACCTTTTTTAAAAGGATAATTATTCTCGGGAGAATTTATATACCGCTTTCCTAGAGTCCAGAGCTGCGGTGGCTCAAGTGGTTAAGACGCTGAACTGCAGGCTGTAGAAGGTCAGTAGTTCAGCAGTTCGAGACCCGGGTGCCGCATGACAGAGTGAGCTCCCGTCTCTAGTTCCAACTCCTGCCAACCTAGCAGTTCGAAAGCAAGAAATTGCAAGTAGATAAATAGGTACCACTTCGGTGGGAAGGTAACAGCGTTCTGTGCGCCTTGGTGTTTAGTCATGCCGTCCACATGACCACGGAAACGTCTTCGGACAGCGCTGGCTCTTCGGGTTTGAAACGGAGATGAGCACTGCAACCCTAGAGTCTGATTCGACTGGCTTTCGAGCAAGGGAACCTTTACCCTTCCTAGAGACCGCTGCAGTATCACACACACGCAAGAATCCACTTTCAATCCACTTTCTGTGCACTTTCCAACTGGATTTTGCCAGGGTCACACAGTAAAATCCAGTTGGAAAGTGGACTGAAAGTGGTTTGAAAGTGGATTGTTTTGTGTGTGTGACCACCGAGTGGTAGGTACTGAGATCTCAGTCCCACTAGTCATTGCTTCATCAGTTGGGGACCTACCGAGAGGAGGGCAAGCATTCTCATACCCTGGGAAGTGGGTGGGGGGGAATGAGGACAGGCAAAAGGAAGAAAGGACCCAGTGATGGAGGAGCAGAGGCAGAAAACCCAGCAGGGCCAGAATCCAACAGGAAGGGGAGGGCTGGTGCAGTGGCGAGCAATGCTCCCTCTAAACTGTGGAGTCTTGTGAGCTAAAAACCCCACTTTGTGAGCTACTGGCATTAGAGTTGTGAGCGAACGATTTGGCTCCTTGTTGGGTATTACAAGTTGAAAACGCTCAGTATATCTGGGGTTAAATGTTTGTTTATGTCACTCACAGGAAGTCACATGTTTCTCATGTAACCAATGTTCTTTAGATGTAGAAAGCCCGGGAATGTTCTCCTTGATCTAGGAATTTGATTGGGACTAAAGTGTCAAGGTGTATTACCATTTTATGGCTTCTCTTCCTGTCTTTGTTTTGGTGTTCTGAAGAAGGAGAGCAGCCATAATTCTCTCTTCTAGTTTTGTCTTTGTAGAGTAAGGATGTAGTAGATTTTGCTCTGTTGTTATTTTCATCCCAGTTACCCCTTCCCATGCTAGAATTTAGTAAAAACTTTATATTTTAATCACACATGGACTCTCAGTCTGAATTATTTTACTCTGGCACTGCTGGACTATCTTATCTCTGCTAAATATCATTTTTTTCAATATCTCACTATCACCCAACACTCCTGCATAAATTAGTTTGCTCAGGAGCCCTCCTTCCTGAGCGAAGACATAAGAACATAAGAGAAGCCAATGTTGGATCAGGCCAATGGCCCACCCAGCCCAACACTCTGTCACACAGTGGCCAAAAATACCAGGTGCCATCAGGAGGTCCAGCAGTGCGGCCAGGACACTAGAAGCCCTCCCACTGTTGCCCCCTCTCAAGCACCAAGAATACAATGCAAAAATGTGAGAGCTGGAGGCTAAAAAACTGTGAGCCAGCTCACACTAACTCAGCTAAGATGAGTTAGTGTGAGCTTGCTCACAGTTTTTTAGCCTCTGGCTCACACATTTTTGCCTTAGCTCAGGAAGGATGGCCCCAGAGCAAACTGATTTATGCAGCAACCAAATCGCTCGCTCACACCTTTAATACCGGTAGCTCATAAAGTAGAATTTTTGCTCAGAGGACTCCACAGCTTAGAGGGAGCATTGAACACTGGTAGCGAGAACATCCACGAATGCTCCTCCCGGGCCAACCAACCGCCTCTTCGAGGAGACGAACCCCTTTGGTTTTCTCCACTGCCGCTTTTTGGAAAGCCCCACCTGTCCCGATCCGGATCCCTTCTTCTCATTTGGGGATGGAGAAGATCAAAGACCGAGAGAGAGAGAAAGGACGAGGCCGTCGTGCAGCCGACATCGCGGCGGGGCCCCCAGCGCTGGGCAGGCGAGGTCCGTCCGCGTCTCCCGGGGCCGTGGGAATGCGGGCGAAAACGGCCGGGCGCGAAATGGAACGTCGAGAGAGGCCAACGCTCCAAAGGCAGCGCTGATCAAAGGCGGCGAGTTGCGGCCGCGGGCGACGCTCCGAACGGCCTGGCTCGCAACGTTCGAAGGCGCGGTCGCGGAGGAGGCGCTGCGCTCGGCCTGGCCGGACGGACCGCGGAGGCTCCGCCGCCGGCTTCGGTGGTTTGAAAAGGAGCTTTATGGGTGACGTCGTCTGGGTTAAAAGCAGTCCCTCTTCCCAAAAAGTCTGGTTGACCGTCCGGCGAGCGCAGTCAGAATGACGTTTCGTACTATCATCATCATGGCGATTGTTTATATTATTAATATTTATTATACTTTGGGAGTATCGTATTTATTATTACTTAAGAAGAGCTTAACCTGCCAGCCTAGCAGTTCGAAAGCAAGAAATTGCAAGTAGATAAATAGGGACCACTTCGGTGGGAAGGTAACAGCGTTCCGTGCGCCTTGGTGTTTAGTCATGCCGGCCACATGACCACGGAAACGTCTTCGGACAGCGCTGGCTCTTCGGCTTTGAAACAGAGATGAGCACCGAAACCCTAGAGTCGGATTCGACTGGCTTTCGAGCAAGGGAACCTTTCCCTTTTAAGAAGAGCTAGCCCGCCCGAGCGCCCCCCCCCCCCAAACAAGATTTTCAATTAAAAAGAAATAAATCCAACGGGTGGTAACTGAATGGGGAACTCATTGGGTTTGGATCGTTTTGGACATCGGATACGGAAATCCTGTTTCTTTTCTCTCGTCGCTTGTGAAGGCTTCTCTCTCTCGCTTTTAATGGGAGGTTGCATTCAAGCGATAATAACAACAACAACAGGAGAAAGAGGTGGAAGAATAAGAAGAAGAAGAAGAAGAAGAATACCACATCCATTTTTAAAAAGTGGTTTTCTTTCATTCTAAATTACGGCCCTACTTAAATCTAAGTTTGGGTGGTTGTTGTTTTAACCGTCCACCCCAACTGGTTTTTAAGCGGCCTTTGTCTAACGATAGAAAACTCGAGAGCGATTCTTTCCAAACCAGCCCTCAATTTGAAACCTCAGCGGCTTTCAGCGCACTTCCCTGGGAGTAAGCCTCCTTGAATAAACCCGAAGAGGATGCTGAGTAGACTTCCTTGGAATTGCTCTTTTTGTTCCTTGGAAGCGCTGGGATTTTTTATTTTTATTTTTTAAATTACTAATTCGCGTTACCGGGCGAAAATGGTGCTCTGTCGTTTTTACGTAGTACGTGCTGGGAAAGGGTGTGCAAAAATGTACGCCGCAGACAGGAAACGTGAAAAACAGTTTTTAATATCCCCACCAAAATTCTTTTAGAGAGGGTACTTTCTTTTTCTTAAAATACTAATTTACGACTAAAGTCCATCCACCGCTTAAACTACACCGGCGTTTAACAATAAAAAAATCAACAGAAAACCAACATACAAAACAAAACCACTAACATCGAATACGTTTTATTCCGCCTTTTCTAAGAGTGGAGGCGACTTACCAAAACAGGAAATCGATATCGAAAGGCACGCGCCCCTAAGAGTATTGCATAAAACAGATTTAAAGAAAAGAAGAAGAAAAAAACCCCAGAGATTAAGAATCCATAATAGCAATGGCAAGCTACTTGTTATCCCGAGTCTAAATACGACTACTTTGAAGTAAGTCCCGTCGACTTCCACGGAGCGGTGGTGGGACTTAAGATCTCGGTTTTACGACCTACCCTTGCAATCCTTGTAATTGACTTGCACCGAAAGGTTCCGATTCCCATCCCAAACACAACAGCCGCTTGATAAGAGCAACCAAGACAATGAGGTTGGAGTACCTTCCCTGCGAGGAAAGGCCTTTCATCTTAGAAAGGAGACGACTAAGGGGGGGGGAATGAGAGAGGTTTATAAAATTATGCAGGGGGTGGAAAGAGTTGACAAGGGGGAAAATTTCTCCCTCTCCCAAAATACTTGTACTCGAGGGCACCCAACTGCTGGACCTCCTGATGGCACCTGGTATTTTTGGCCACTGTGTGACAGAGTGTTGGACTGGATGGGCCTTTGGCCTGATCCAACATTGACTTCTGTTATGTTCTTATGTTAATGAAGCTGGTGGGCAGTAGGTTCAGGAGGAACAAAAGGAAATAGTACTTTACTATTCCCAAACAGAGGGGCGAAAAAAAGAAGTACTACTTTGCACAGAGAGTGATGATCAGTGAGTCAAATGTGGAATTCGCTGCCATACGATGGAGCGATGGCCACAGGAATGAACAGCTTGGAAAGAGGATTAGATAGATCCATGGAGGATAAGTATCAATGGCTACTAGCTGTGGTGACTGAGGGGAACCTCCACGTTCAGAGGCACTTAAGCCTCTGAATCCCAGAGCCAGGAGGCAACATCAGGGGTAGGCCTCGGCCTCTCTGCCCTGTTGTTGACCGTCCAGAGGAACTGGTTGGCCACTGTGTGAGACAGGATGCTGGACTAGACGGACCACTGGTCAGATCCAGCAGGGCTCTTCTTATGTGCTTATCAAGGGAAGGCCTCGGCCTCTCTGCCCTGTTGTTGGCCCTCCAGAGGAGCTGGTTGGCCACTGTGTGAGACAGGATGCTGGACTAGATGGAGCACTGGTCCGATCTAGCAGGGCTCTTCTGATGTTCTTATGTGGGCCCCAGACTCTTGGGTGCGTATCGTTTTGCTTTGCGGAGCTGTGACAGACTAGCCCGGCTTCTTCTCTGGAGTTTGCTTGGGGTGGGGGCTGCGATCCCCGAAGAAAAAGGGCGCCTGTCTGGACAGTGAATGCCGTTTTCGTTGGCGGCGCTTCGCTTCCAGGCCGACTGTGTATCAAGGGCCGACGTTCCTGGGAACGGATTCCCTTGATATCGCTGGAACTTCCAGGATCGCGTAGCCAGAAGTTTCCAACATAAAGCTCAAATTGCAGTATAAACAGTGCGAAAAAGGCGACAGGCGTTTGTGGAGCCCCAGCGGCCCAAAAGCACTTAGATGTGCGCGCCTCTGAATGGTAATATTGCATTTTAAAAAGCTGCCTCGCTAGACGTACGGATACTTCTGAGAAACAAAACGAAGACGATCCCTAACCAATTTAGGCACGTGTGAACGACCCATAATTATTTCCAGAGAGAAGCCCGGGCTGAAATTCCTTCTGCTGAAGTCAACCGGGACGTGCAGCCGAGTTTCCTCGGAAGTAAGCACCACTGAGTGCAACAGGTATGGCCGGTAGTAAAGCGAGCGCTTACACGTGCATGGCTTTGGCTGGATCGTGCCTTAATCTACCCGTTGCGAAATTTTTGTGAAAGGAACTGTACGGATACAGGAGGCACGACGGCTTTTATACAGCCACTCGTAATTACTAGGGGAGGAAGAAAGGGTCCGCACACGTAAAAGTATTTATACCCTCAATATTCGACGAGGTTTAGGGTGAAATACAAGCTACACGGCAGAAGGACGCGTTGGGCTAACCCGTTGGAAAGTCTGGCCCTGGTTTTGTGAGCCGCAAGCAGGACTGGCGCGCTGGACCCGATCCAAAGTGGGCTTGTTCTCACCACGCACCCGCGACACCTGTCCCGCCATGGTTATAGCAAGGGACCGCCGACCGGAGTCCCGTCCGGCGCCCTCCGAAGGCATGCACCCAAGGCCAAGAAAATCGGTGTTGAGGGGAAAAAAAACCTCTTGCTTTTAGACGCCCTTGCTTTTATGGAAAGGCCGCGGAGGAAGCGGATGCCGGATCGCATCCCTTCCCAAACCCACGCTTTCACCGCAGACAACCAGCCACCCCATAATACCAGAAGCGGAAGACAGCCATCCTGAAACCCTCGACTCGAGGAAATAGTTCTACCCCACGGAATGATGCAGACCCACGGATTTTTCGACATGGTTTCCTCAAACCGCTGTCCGCTGCAAAGACGCACAGGCGTCCCATTGAGATGATCAGCCTTCTATCTCAGGGAGGAAAATGTGCCTGCGATTGTATGAAACCAGCATTAGACGGTGCTGGATTTTATGGGCACACCGGCGCAGTGTCCACACACTTGCTGAATAATTCAGTTTCAATCCACTTCAGGGACGGTTTGCAAGTGGATTTTGCCATTTGGCACATTTGCAAAGCGCACTGAAAGTGGATTGACAGAGCGTTATTTAGTGTGTGTGTGTGCGAAAGCGCCCTAGACACTCAGGCACAGAGAAAGATAACCAGTGTGTGTGTGGGACACATGATCTCTCTTCCTCTCTCCGTCTCTGAATAATCAGAGAGAAAGAGAGAGATCTCCAGCAAGATCTAGTGTGGTTTGAATAACAAACCCAAGCGGGGTCCTCCTCCTCGCTCTGACTGCGGTTCCTGTGCAGCGCGGCGCCTTGAAGGACGCGACCACAGAACGTTCACTCTAAATTGTGGAGTCTTGTGAGCAAAAAGTCTGCTTTGTGAGCTCCTGGCATTCAAATTGTGAGTGAGCCACTTGGCTGCTGCATACATTAGTTTGCTCTGGAGCCCTCCTTCCTGAGCGAAGACAAAAATCTGTGAGCCGGAGGCTAAAAAACTGCGAGCTAGCGCAGACGAACGCAGCTCAGAGGGAACACGGGAAAAGGCCCATCGAGCTCGGCGTTCTGGCTTGGGCCCGCCGTGAACCCACCTGCCCCCCTCAACCTCCCCACGCGTAAATCACCATCCCCGGGGTTGATGGAAGCTGCATGCGCCGTACCCGGATTGGCCAGGTCTTGCTATCCCGATCCCAACACGCCCTGGGCGCTATGCCGGGCTGTGGCTCAGCGGTAGAGCGTCTGCTTGGCAGGCAGAAGGTCGCAGGTTCAATCCCCGGTATCTCCTATTTAAAAGGACCGGGCAGTAGGGGAGGGGAAAGACCTCTGCCGGAGACCTTGGAGAGCCGCTGCCAGTCTGAATAGACGAGACCGACCTCGATGGACCAGTGAGTCAGTTTCCTGCGGCCAAATCCATGGATTTCAGCGGGCGCGGCGAGAACCTCTCCCGTTGTGTGTAACGTGAAAAGTGTTTGGTGGCGGGATCGGGGCCCCCCTGCTTGGACTTAAGCCCGTTGCCTGCAACTACACCGTTTGCTTAAAACCAGTCGCTTAAAATCAGTCCTGACGGGTCCCTGTTCTATGGAACGGTGTGTCTTTAAGGCCACGATCCAGCGCAGGCTTGCTTGGGATGGAGACCCGTTGAAGTTGGGACTGGTGTCCAAGGAAGCATGCACAGAAGCGTGTTTTGACACACACACCCGCCGCTTCTAGAACCCCATAAAGAGCTATGGGCTACAGACTATAAAAGCGAACCCTGCTGGATCAGGCCCACTAATCCAGAGTCCCATTCCCAACTGCGTCCGCCGTCAGATGCCTCCCAGAGCCTCCCGAATCGGACCCGGAGGCAGCAATCCCCGCCTGAGGTTTGTCTCAGGATCGGCTTCACTCGAAGGTACACTGCCCCTGATTGTGGAGGTTCCATGAAACCATCCCGGAAAAAGAGCCGAGGGCAGAGCCGTCCGCCTCCAGGCGTTTGCCCCTTTGGAAGCCATCGGCCATCGGGCGCGATCTTGTGGCAGAGAGTCCCGCAGGTTAAATAAATCTGCGCTCTGCGAAGAAGCTGTGCCCCCCGCCCCTTCCGCTTGCCCCCTATCTCTGCCAGTCGGATCCCTCTTGGGGTCGTCTGAAATCCACCCCAGCGACGGAAGAGGGTCTCCTCGGGAGACCCCCTCTAGGGCCGGCGGTGCTCAAGGACGGACGGAAAGGCACCAGGGTCGAGAGACCGCCACCGGGGGAGCGAACCACCCCCACCAACCGAAGGCGACGAAGAGGACCCGTTTCCCCCCTTCCTTTCCACCCCCGGGGGTCGGAGCGGGGTCTCGAACCCCCCAAACTCCGTTCCGGGTGGGAACCCTCCTCTCTGTCCGGGAGCCGGGGGGGG